>NC_056743.1:572301968-572379468 GCF_019279795.1 Protopterus annectens
TAAAGGCCTACTTAGTATCTACATTTTGAAACAGAGTTTTTTCTTTGGTTATTTAGAATGCCTATAAGGGTTAAAACTCTTTTAATGTCGGTCTTTTGACTTTTTCCCGGTAAGGGGTCGCCACAGCGGAACTCTGGTCCGCTAATGATTGGCAGTAGATTTTTTTTACGAAACACCGAGGCGCCAGCTCGACGCCCAACCTTCAACGAAGGCATGCCCATTTACGCACGCATGTCTTTTGAACGTTACCCAACCATGGGGAGGACATGCAGACTCCACACAGAAGGCACTGCCAAGCCGAGAATTGAACGGGAGAACCTCTTGCTGTGAGGTAACAACGCTTCCACTGTACCACCTGATTATGATGTATTTGTCTGTTATACATAAAGCCAGTTTGGTCTGTGTTAATTATTTGAAGTGAAGGTTATTTTAGTCTTTCATTGATAATTGACGTAAAGATTTTACAGTAATTATTTAAGAGTGAGATAGGTCTATAAGAGGAACATAATTGTGAGCTTTTATTTTCTTTCAATACTGGGGTAATTAATGAATATTTCCAGGAGGAAAGAATTCTTTCTTTGTTCTGAATTTCTATGATGGCCTTGTGAAATAATTTACTAATGGCTGTTGAAAATAGCTTACAGATATTGGATGCTATTCCATCCATACTAGGAGCTTTGTTAGCTTTAAGCTGCTTGATTTTATTAGATATTCCTTTGCAAGTGATTTGTTTAATCATTTTTTTATTTCAGGAGTAATCTTTTCCAAAAGTGAGTAATGTAAATTTAAATTTATATTCAGATCTATATGCAATGGTTCCTGATTTAGAGATGCATAGTATTATCTAAAAGTGTCTTAGATATCTCAAGTTTCTGTACTTGTTTTATTATTTTTGTATTCATCTCAAATATCATATTAGTTCTAGATAGAATTTTGAATATTTAATATAGGTTGTGCATGTGCTTCAGTGACATCACAAATGAGCCCACTTTTAATTTTGTATGACAATAACAGTTTTAAGAGCATTATGGTCAGAAACTGGACAGGAAATAAGGTTAAATCCTAATATTTGTGTAATTATAGCCTGTGAGATAAATATCCAATCAATTCTAATATGACTACCAATGTTAAATGTATAATATGCAAAATGTAGTGATTTATTTCCTTTTAAGTTAGATGTATATTTTAGATTTAAGATCTCTATACAGCTTTAGCTGTAGGGGACAGTCTTGATTTTCTTTTTGTAATAGTTTTGGAGTTATTTAATATACAATTGAAGTCATTTCCTAGTATTAAATTACCTTTGGCATTAACAAGAATAATATCTATGTGTTTTTTGACTAAGTTTAGAGTCCCATTTCAGGGAGCCAATACAACTTGGCTAAAGTCTAGAGTCTGTAATTATATTTCATTGTTATAAAAAATATTAGCCCATATTGATCTTCATATCTGTGTAGTATTTGAGGTACACAGAAAAAATTCAGGAACTCAACGTCTAATGAATTTATTTAAAATTAGCAGCAATAAAAGTAGTAAAACAGCAAAGCTTTTGAGTAGACCTCTTTGTCAATGTTTCATGGATAACAACTACATACTGAACAAATATATACACAGTAGACTAGCCTATCAAGATCAAATTAACATCACCTGACTTGAAAATTAAAAGCTTATACATACATAATATATTTATAAAATAAACTAAAGAGCAATCAATTATAATAATGTACTGCCCAAATATTAACAAAAAATGTTTACTACATATTTTATTGCTCATCCCGTCTATAAGCTGGCAAGTGTCCAAAGCACTCTGACAAGAAAATTTTGAAAAAAAATTCACAAAATTCTGTAATAGGGAAGACCAAGCCTTTTTGGAGAAGTCAGTAAAAAAATATTTTTATAATTATTTTTCCTGAGTATTTTTTTTTTTCAGAATTACTGCAGAGCTCTAAGAGAGTGCTGCTTTCACTTAGCCATACAGGCTCTGCCCCCCAATACTTTTGAGGGGTAACATAAGGTATAGGAATGTTATCTTGCTCCTTGATTTGCATTGATGCAATATTGTCTATTTTTATGTGTCCTAAACACATGACTGTTGATTTGTTAATATTAACAGTTAGTTTGCTTTCATATGCCCAGTTTCCAAACAGTAGTAAAATATCATTTTGATGATCTGAGTTAAGTTGCTTAGGATTTTCAGGACTTTCAGTGGTACTAATTTATCAGCATACAATTTACAATTTCTTTTAGGAAGGCATAATGGCAAGTCGTTAAGAAAAGTGAGAATAAAAGTAGTCCAAGTACAAATCCATGTGGTATACATTTTAAAGTACAGCCAAAGTTTGAGCAGTTATTTGTGTGAACTGTAAAAATGATGTTAAACATATAGTTATAAAACCTTTGCAATGCTTCAGGATTGAAATCAATGTCTTTTAGCTTGCTCATAAGCAAACTGCAATCAATATTTTCAAATACATTTTCAAGTACTAAAAAAATAATTCCCATCTGGTCACCTTTTTCATATTATGATTGATTTGGTCAGTCAGGTAGTGTGTATAAAATGATGATGTCATGGTATATGTATCAGAAGCCATGTCCTCTGCCAGGCAGTATGTCATATTTTATGTATTCCAAAATTTGATCATACAACAGTTTGCCAAGGATTTTTCCAGTAAAAATTTGTTATACTGTTCCAACAAGAAGTATAGTCTGAAACACGGACAGGATAAATCAGCAAATGTTTAATATATTACATTTGTTATAATCTATAATCATTAACAAAGGAGATGGTGAGTTACTTTGCATAAGAGTGATATATGCGAATGTTTAAAGCTTACTGGGAGAATTTTCATTTAAAGTCTGAGGTTGAAAATGTGAGTGAGAGATCTCACTATAAAAATGTGTCCCGCTGCCTTTATCCTAAGTTACTGGTAATGAAAGTCTGTGGATTTTACATGTAATAATTGCCTATCAAGCTTTCAGCTGTTTTTGTAATGATAGTTTATATTTATATATATCAAGAACAAGAGACAGACAGAGAGAAAGAGAGACTGGATTGTCCAGATACTGGTGCAGGAGGTTTGATGGTTTGGGAATATATATTTGGCAGTGTTGGTAGGAAAAAATGTGATCCCTAAGCTCATTTAAGTTATTCAATATGTATGATTTTACTGTGCATCTTGATAAAAACATAAGACAGACAAATTATTTAATCATTTGCCAGACTAGTGTGGGATTACCATGTCTCTGCACTTGACTGTTCCTAAATAAAGCTACACTGAGGTGTTAGTAGCGATTCTTGTACTTCTCATTAGGATATGAAATATATATTTCATTTGAGCAGAACGTTCCCTTTTCTGAGTAGGCTTGGCTTGATCTCTAGTCTTGATTTTTTGCATAATTTCATGTGTACGCCACTACAGCTTTTTCCAAGGTATTCATCTCAATCTAAGAGAGAAAGTCTACCTTGACTAGCCATAAGAAGATAATACAATTTTTGTAGAGTTTTGTGGTAAGAATATATTAGAAGAATTATATCTGTTTTAGTGAGTTCAAAGTAAGAAATTTGCAGTGGTCACTCAGTGTAGAGTGCCGTGTGAGCATTGTTTGAAGTTTTGTTCAGGATTATTTTTTATAAGTGTGTTAATAGTTAAAATTCTCATGTGTTTGTGCCAAATAACATCCCAGTATTTATCAGATGAGTCACCTAAAATAATCACCTTGTTATTCTTAGACTAGAATGGCATTGTTTTTAGTGTGTCCTAAATGAGTTTTGGAGAAGAAAAAGAAGGGATGTATATATTTGCAAACAATATTTTAATACTTCAGGATACTAAAATTTCTTAAAATAGCCAATAAGGATATCATCTTTTGGGGTATTTTAGTAATGAGATGTAGGTTAAGGTTTACATTTTATGAATTAGTGTTAAAACACTCCCTCCTACTGTAGAGCCAGTTCTGTAGACTGTATATTAGTGATAGCAATGCTTAGTGAAGGGCATTTAACTGTTGTCTTTTAACAAAGATTCACTAATTGCTATTATTTTAGTAATATTTGTTATTGTTATGCATGTCTATAGTACTGACCATTTATTGTTGATTCTACCAATATTCATATAGGCTACTGAAAGACCAGTCCACTGGTAAACTACATTGTGAAGTAAATCTAATAATAAGAATCATTTTGGAACAGAAAGATTTAAGATGAGAGCATCACCAGATTAAAGGAAAATAAACTGCATTATTTACATCACACTGTCAATATCTACTGATGCTGGATTGCTTTCTTTTGACAATTTGAAATGGAATAAGCTATTGATGGTTTATTAATTTTACAAAGGTGAAATATGCAAGGCTGGAGATTCTGGTAACATTTACAAATTGCAAGTAGGATTTGCATTCATTATACATACTGTGGAAATAAACCCTTCCTATTTCTGTTTCTGGTTAGCAAGAACTGCATTGCTTATTTCCACTGCATACTGAAAAAGATGTTTTGATTTTTGACTAGAATTAACATGTGTGTTATGATCCTTCTTTTTAAAATATAAAAGCTTACACTACCATTTATTTCCCTTCCATAATGTAACTAGTTAAAAACAGATCTAAGTAGTACATTCCCAAATACTACTCTAGTACTACAGAGGTATGAAGTTAAAGCAAGACTATTCAATGGTTTACTATTACTTTGAAATTGGGTTAACCCAATAAATGTATGAGCATCCTCAAGGGACTGTAGGTAAGAGACCATTGATTATTATTGCTGCTGAATTGTAAATAGAAAAAAAAGATAAAATGTACCATCAGAACTGCAGATACAATAACCTTATTTGATTTCAAGCATGTTTCCTACAAGACAAAGGATAAATGTGGTGAGGAAATTTTATGCATATCCATTAGAAGGATGGTGAATTAAAAAATGCAGTTTCCATGCAGGATCACAATTTGAGACCAGGTCCCACCATCATACACATATGAAGAGGAAGGTGGGCATGTAGTTTCCCCTATGACTTACATAATACATGGAAAGAGAGAGGTATGAACTCAAATAATAAGATGTCTTGTTATGAAACATGCAAGTTATAATGTTAAGATTAGAACCTAAAAACTCTAACAAGATCATTACCGGACAGTTTCTGAATAGTCAAAGTCCAGAAGGCACTATCACCATACCAGAAATCTAACTTATACTTAAGTTCTTTCCTTGTCGTAGTTCTACATCATTAGGTTCATAGGTAGGTACTAGGCTATCGGCCCTGGGGCCTATATAAGTCTAGCCAAGATGGTTCCCTGGTTTTCGCCACCCAAGAAAATTATTTTCCTGTGCCCCTGTCAAGCATTGCCGCAGAAGTGATCCCTGAGGTGAATTTTCTATTTCCCATCCAGTTGTCAAGGTTTTTCTTAAAGAGGGCCAATGAAGAGCTTTACTTGACATGAATGGGTAGTTTGTTCTAGAGTATGGGAAGTCTCTGGGACAGGAATCTATCCCTCCAGCATGCTCTATTTATTATGATGACAAGGTTTAGGTCCCTGGAGCATGTGGTTCGGAGAGATTGGGATTTCTTTGTGTAGCATGTCCAACAGTGCTGGGTTTGACATAGCTTTGTATGTTAGGCAGAGATCACCTCTGAGTAGGTGATATAAGATGGAGTAGAGCTGGAGTTTTTTGAGGCTGTCTGCGTATGGCATCTGTTTGAGGCCAGTAATCCTCTTAGTGAGGTATTTCTGTGGCCTTTCCAATTGTTGTAGATGTCTTGTGAGATGCATTCCAAATGGGGCACTGTACTCTATAATGGGTCTGATGAGGGATGAGTAGAGAGGAACAATGACCTCCTTTTTTCTAGAGGAGAACTCTTTTGTGATGAGGTGTGCCACATAGAAGGATTTTCTGACTACTGTGGTGATGTGGTTATCAAAGGAGAGACTACTGTCCACCTGTGTCCCGAGGTCTCTTATCACACTTTCAGTGTTTAGTGAGCTACCACCTATGTGGTAGTTCATGGGTACAGAGTTTTTCCCAAAGGGGATGACAATGCACTTCTTGGCATTGAGCTTGAGGCCATGACTTTGACACCAAGCATCTGTCTCTGTGAGGCCCTTTGTAGAATGTCTACATCATTAGGTGATTCTATTATGGCTCCCAATTTGCAGTTATCTGTGAACTTTGTTAGCCAAAGACCTTCTGTGTTGGCCTGCACTTCAGAGAAGTAGATGCTGAACAGGAGATGACCCAGGACCAAACCCTGTGGTACTCCACTCATCACTGGTCTGAAGTCGGACTTGGAGTCGGCTACTTTTACAGTGTGGGTTTTGTCAGTGAACCAGTTGGCCACCCATCTTGTGACATAGGGATTTATGACCAGTTTAGTGAGTTTATCTGTAATTCCAGAGTGGGGGATGGTATTGAAAGCCTTGTCGAGATCAAGATAGGCTGCATGCACTAACTTGCCCTCATCTATGGCTCTACTGACTGCTTCAAGGAAGTCAATCAGGTTTAGTAGACATGATCTACCTTTTACAAACCCAAACTGGGTGGGTTCCAGGGTTTGGAGGTTACCTATGTCTTTGTTTATAAACTCCAAGATGATACATTCCATGGCCTTGCAGACCAGGCTTGTCAGGCTAATTGGGTGGTAGTTTCCAGGGTCCATGGTGGTGCCCCCTTTATGAAGTGGGATAACTGACACTGTGTGTCATTCAGTAGGCACATAGCCTGAGGTAAGGCTATGATTGAACATGGTACTTAGGTGGGGTGCCAGTTCGTTCTATAGTTCATGCAGTATGCAGCCTGGGATGTTGTCTGGTCCCATGGATGCTGTGTTTTTGGCTTTGGAGAGTGCTGTCTTTACTTGTTCATCCATGATTACAGGGGCTTTGCATTCTTCTGGTATTAAGACAGGCCCTTTGGAGGGTGAGAGGGGGGGTAAAGTTAGCACTGAACCTATCTGCCAAGATGTTGGCAATATCGGTTGGTTCTGTATATTTAGTGCCATTGCGATGTAGCTCAGAGCAGATTTGAGTGTTGCCATTGAGATTCTTGACATAGCTGTAGAATGCTTTGTGGTTGTTTTTGGAATCAGTGGCAACTGTATTTTCATAACTGGCTTTGGAGGATTTTATGAGGGATCTCAAGTTCTTGCTGAGGCTGATCAGGGAGTTCCTCCAAAGTTGGGATTTCACTCTTTTTTGCAACAGCTTCTTCCTTCTGTTGTAGTGCTTGTTTATGGCAGGGAACCACCAGAGTGACTTCCTTTTTTTAGAGGATAGCGTCTTGTTTCTGTTTGGGATGGCACGATTCATGCACTTGTGTATGTGCTTATACAGTCCATTTGTGTAAGATTCAGCAGTTGTACTTCTATTTTCCATATGCATGGGTGTCATGAAGTTTGCCACTTCTATCTTAACAAGCATAAAGTTGGCTTTGGAGTAGCCTTATACAAATAATCTGTAAGGCATATTCAACAACATAATTCTTCAGGCATGATATACTTAAATAAGATGTCTAAATTACCTGTAATAAACTGAGAATAGTTGGAGTGCCATAATTTTTCCTCATATTTAACATTTTTCGGCCTATAAGGTTCCTAGTACAATACTTTTTTGTACCTTTTCCAATTTATGTATGTCAGACCTACTATACATGCAAAAACAGTACCATATTCCATAAATGGCCTCACTATTTTCTTCAGATTGGCATTATCACATTTTTGATCCTTGATAGTTCTTAATATAGTTCTTATTATTGAATAACATTTCCTAAAAAAACTTCCCATATGCCCAGCAAAATTCAGACCAGTTTCTATTAAGACTCCTACATTATTGTAATTCTGGCACTCTACAAACATGGAGTTATCTCAGTTATACGGATATTAGGAATTCTTGTTACCCAAGATCATAACCTTTAATTTTTTTGTTTGCTGGCCAGATAAGCCCACTAAATGATTGTCATTTTTCAGGGGAGTGTTGGTGGTTAAGTTGCTTGCTCAGAATCACACAGTAGACAAAATAGAGGTAGAAAGAATCAAACCTCATACTCTTAACTACAGGAAGCAACTCATTAGCAGTGCAGAGCTTTAATCCTCTTTGCTAACTGCCAGACCGTACTTTACACTTCATGTTATTAAATGAAACTCCAGTTGAGCTGATTATAAACTATTAAGATTGGCTTCTATCTCCATTTATTCCTTTAGAGAGGTAACCAGCTCAGCTATTTTAGCATTATCAGCATTTTTTATCATCAACATCCTATTGTCACAGGAAAAGAAGACATTAAAGCATGTGAACTAGAAAAGGACCTGAAACTGATCCCTGTGTTATGCCTTTCTAGAGAACATATTCTCCAGACTTAATGACTTGCAAACAAACTTTTGTTTTTCTGTTATTTAACTGGTTTGCATGGAAAGACATGCACATACTGAAACCCCAGGCCTCCATGGTTGCTATAACATGGCATGAAGAGGAACTGATTCAAAGGAACCTCATAACCAACAGACCCACCAGCCAATCAGAAACTGTGCAAAATAAATGGATGCTGTAAATGATCACACATTATTTAACTGAGCTTTTTCATCCACAATTTTATTATTTATTTATTTATTTATTTATTTATTTATTTATTTATTTATATTTGTTGACCGGGAGTGTCCAACTGGATGTAGGTCCATTTTCAGCGGAGGCCCGGGGAGAAAAGGTCCACAGTTAAAATAAACAGACAGTAGTTACATTGGATTACATAGCGATTAACAATTTACATAGCAATTACTTACAACATATTTACAGATGAAGAACGTAGTACATCAGTAGACAACTAGAATCTTTATCTGTGAAGTACATAACAGACATTAACAATAATAAGAAGTTCCTGCTGTATAATAAGTACTAGGCTTATGAGCATCTGAGCTTGCTATAATCAAGGTAGTTAGTGGAGTGGAAAGAAAGGTAGTGGTTGGATGGGGTGGGTGATATTAGAGTGGGAGTTGCAAGGGCATAGCCAGCATGTTTTTAGCATGTTCATTATAACAGGCATGTCAAAGATTTTTTTTTATTCTTCTGCCCAGTGCACAGTTCTTAATATGCAGAGAATTCTGAGATGGGGCGGAGCCTAGATGGCACTCTGAAAACAACACTTTTCTAGAGCTCTTCAAAATACTTTAAATAACAGGAAATAGCCATTTTTTTTAGAAAAACAGTTAAAAAGTGTTCTTTAACATTTCTACTATCATTATACCGAGTTTGGAATATATTCTTCAAAAATATCCTGTCAGAAATACCTGGAGTTTGAAACTGTTATCTGAGGATGAGTGGCTCAAAGAACTCTCATACAGAATTTACTCTGAAGAAAGAAATCCAGTTGATGTCTTCAGTGTTACAATCCACTAAAATGGACAGCTTCAATGACAATTTAGAAAACTTGAGAGAAGACTGCCATAAACAAACCGAATCCTTTAAAGAGCTTCTTCAACAGCATCAAACCAAATTTTGAGCATTGAAGAGTCTTTATCTGATATAGATGGAAGGCTCAAAGAGAAAGAAATTCAGGGTGATATCCTTCATCAGCAAAATAAATTGCTTATCAACAAGTTGGATGACATGGAAAATAGAGAAAGGAGGACTAATGTGAGAATTTGTGGGTTACCAGAAAAATCTGAAGAGGATGGTATCAACTCCTTTCTTAATTCATGGTTACCTGAAATCCTAGATCTAAAAGAAGGTTTCTCTTATGGTATAGAAAGAGCTCATAGAGCCATTGGGAAACCTATTCCTTCATCACCATCATCCACACCCAGGTCAGTGGTGATTAAATTCCTTTCTTATCTTGACAAAGAACTGGTCCTTAAATGTGCTTGGAGAAGATCCCCATTGAAGTACAAGCAAAACACAATCAGATTTGGCAATGCCTTTTCCTCTAGAGTTTTGGAAATGAGAAAGAAAGCCTGGCCACTGGTTAAATTACTTAAAACAAAATAAAGGCACAACTGGCATACCCTGCAAAAATAAGGATTTTTACTTCAAACAAAATAAAAACTTTTAATGATATTGAGGAAGCAGTAACTTTTATCAAAAACAACATGGTTACAGTTACAGAGGAAATGGACTGGGCTTTAACTACTTCACTGAAAAGATCTCCTGAGAAAAATAACTGGATTGATGTAAAAAAAAAAAAGAACTCAATCAAAAAGTAGCTCTTCCACTACCTCTCTCAAAGTATCATCTAAAACTAAAAATCTATGCTAAAGGTAATAAATTAGTATTGTTTATTATTTTTTTAAGCATGTTAAAATTTTATTTTATAAGTTTATAATACCCCAATGGTTTACATTAGATTTAAAGTTTAACACATAAGTAACATATTAACATTCATAATTTAATTAACTCTATTAGTTTACATTAGTCTGGGACAGAAATACATGGGGGAAAAGAAATGTTGTGTAGAGTAAGAAATTTTAAATACACATTGTACTTTTAGTACAACAAGGGCTATGCATTAATTAATCCAGTTTCTTTTAATATTAGTCGCTAAGTAATAAGTAAAGTTTAAATGTGATTGAGATTAGTTTCGGTCATTGGTATGGTTTTGTGTTTAATTTATGTAAAATATTGCACAGGCGTTGAAGGTTATTATTACAAAGAATTCATGATTTCAGTTGAACGTTTATTTTTAAAATGAACAAGTGAAGCCTTTCAAATGCACGAGACATGCTGGGAATTCTTCAATACTCATTGCATGAGCCGGTCAGTGTATCTGTGAACTGAAGTGAATGTTAACGACTCATTTTGACATTTAACATTAAACTATACTACTTATAGATTAATGATTAACACTTTTGCCCCTCTAGTTAGAACAAGCACATAGAAATTTTTTATGAACATGGGGAGGTTCGTTTGGATGTTCTTCCTTCGTCCTTGCTTTGAGGGATTGGGAATTCTCGGGCTGTTGAGCACTGCATTGGTTGAGCTCTCTTTCACTTAATTGGATCTTTGATGGGATATGGTGGGAAGTCACTCTAATAGGAAATTGACAGTTCTAAAAAATTACTAGAGACTGAATACACTATTATAGCAGGAACTGAGGTATCAGAAGTAACAACCACAGTGTTTGGAGTTTGGTTTTCCTTCTAACTGAGCGCTAGCTATGTGGAGCTTGTACATTCTCACTATGTTTCTTCTGTTAGGTGGGGATGTGTCATATATCCCCATTAGTTACATGAACTGTTCCTACATGCGGCATGTGGCTTTGCCCTGTTTCTCAGGTTACAAATGAGGACTGTTCACTGTGAAATCTCACATCCATTTTAAGGACGATAAAATAAATTAAAGCACTTCCTCCATTTTTTTGCAGATTTCAGACTACTGGGATATCTGTGGAATGGTAATAGTAAACCGTTTCACTGTAGATGGACAACCACCTCTGCAGATGAAACAAGGAATAACACTATAACAAATACTGAGGAATCATAATAACAATATAGTATTTTTCTCAAAACTAATGTAGTTGACTGGTATAACGACTAGACATCTGAACAGTAATGCAGTAAGAGACACAAACACCAAGAAGCTGTTAAACTATTAAGGTAGCGTACATATTACACACCAACCACTTGTGTACCTTACAGACCCTTTTGTGAATGGTGTCTCATATATTGTATATTTTAAAGGCGAAAGAGTAGTTTTTAAGAAAAAAAAGGAAAAAAAATATTTTTATTTATTAATTATTAATTTAACTTTTGAAACCTACTAAAAATGAATTAAAAATTACCGTATTTAGGATACTTCTGAGTATGTTACTAAGCAAAATTATGAAGTTGGACAGGACTAGGTTTTTTATATCTGTTGCATTACAGTCAAAGGAATAGTGGGAAACAATCTCTTATTATAAGCTTTCTAGGAGCCAGAAGTCAAATATTGCTAAAGGTCTGGGTGAGGTACATAAAATTTTGTCATGAAACTATGGTGCATTCTACCATTGAACATGCATAATGGTAAAATATATGTGTTATGTTATGGAGTTCAGTGAAAAACAAGTCAGTTCTGACTCTCTACTAGCATGTCAGAGAGTGATACATGCGGTAGCGTTGTCACCTCACAGTAAGACGCTGTCCAGTTCAACTCTCAGTTAGAGTGTCTTCTGTGTGGAGACATGCGTGAATAGGCGTACCTTCATTGAAGGTTGTGGGTCAGAGCTGGCAACTCGGTATGTAAAAATCAACTGCCAATCATTAGCGGACCGGAGTTCTGCTGTGGTGACCCCTAACCGGGAAAAGCCGAAAGACCCAACAACAACAACATTAATACAATCACTGCTAGCTCATGTGTGAAAACTTCAAGTCAATCTGTGTACATGCAGGATTAATTTCAGATATTCTCCTTAAGAAGCAAAATTGATGTGCAATTCTTTTATTTTACATTTAACATATTTAGGGTAATAATTTTCATAACATGGCTATTTGTCTTGGATGAATCCCAACTTTGTTGTTGCCCTGCCTCTTGAGCATCGAGTATTTTGCTTTTGAAAGTTTTTATACCTTTTATTCTGAATAGCATGGCAATCACAGTAGTGGGGGTTGACAGATGGTAAAGTGGTTATGATGTTACTTCATAAATACAAAGTACAAGGTTTGATTCTCAAATTTTAAATGGAATTTGGGTAGACATGGGTGGGTGTTTGGTGTAATGCTTAAGGTGTTTTTCTTATAGTTACAAGATATAGAGTTTGATTCTCACATGGAGCAATTGGTTAGCCTTACAATACCCAGCAAGGACTGTTAGCCTAGTACTAGTCTATGATTATTTTGTAATGAGATAAACCTATTCAACAAAAATGCCTCTTTGTTTGGGTAATTCAGCAGTAGTTTCTGATTAATTAATTCAGGGTAATACAGTAGATAAATAAGGGGAAAATGGAATCAAACCCTGAACAGAATGTTATTTGCTAACATCTTAGATTTATAATCTTCTGCTGTGAACAATACAGAATACTATATACCTTGTCTATCAAACTACCTTTTACACATGTATTTATCTAAATGTTTTTCCCAGAATAGAAGTCTATCTACATTTGTTTATGTATGCTTTGTTTTCCACTGTTTGTGTTAATGATGATTTTAAGACGTATGACAGTTTTGGCTGATGATTAAGTTGTTTACCTAGATACATTCTATGATGTAAAGATGAGTGTCCCTTTGTACCAGGGTATACAGGGATTAAAGAATCAGTCTTCACATCTAAGCTCCTTAACATCCAAGCTCCTTAATATACTTTTAAAAGGAAATTGTTTTCTGTTATGGTTCTGTAAAATGCTTTGTAAAGTATACCATTAGCATGGAGTCAAAATGTACTGGCATTATATAAGGATTGAATAATGGAAATCTGTTAACTTATTTCTTTTAAACATATGTTACTTAATTTGTATAATGTCCAAGGAAAACAGTCTAAACATTGTTCAAAATTTTAAAAAGAAAAGGGGTAAATGAAATTAAAGGGCAAGTCATAACAATATGGAAACATTAAAACATAGAGAAGGTAGTTGAAGCATTCAATAGTTGACACATTTATCTCCTTAAATATTTTGGGGTTATTCATGAACTTGTTTTCTTTATTGAATAAATAAACAAAATAAGACATTAAGACACCTGTATGTTGTACATTTGAAGGTGTTTTAAGGGTGGATAGTTAACATCAGGAATAAACCATACAATTAGAAGAGAAAAAGGAAATGTGAGGTCTTAACTGATATGTGATTTTTACAAAGGCATACATTATAACAAACCCTATATTTGTAATATTATACCTCACTTGATAGTAGTGGCAGAATACAAACAAAGAGCAACTTGTACATGTTTATTAATTTAGATAATATTTCAGTTCTTAACTGCATTCTAAAGGAATTTCCTGCTGAGAAAGCTCAGGGTTATGAAATTATCATTATTAAAACTTGATGGAAGGATTATCTTATTTAAATTTTTAGGATTTGGTATCATCTATTTAGTATTTAATGTAGTTGTTCAATTTAACTCATAATACCTAGAATGGTATTGAATGTACTCATGATGAGGTATATCTGTGAACATCCATTTATGATCTACCCTAATTTAATGATGTACATTAAGAGAATCAAGAGAGCTTTATACTGCAGATTAGGGTAATATGACAAATATGTTATTAAGCTTTCTAACATTAAAATCCTATATATAGTACTGTTTGGAGCAGTATTCATATATACACTAAAGCACTACATATCCAGAATTTATTTATTTTTATTTTATTTTACATTTGTTAACCGGGGGTGTCTGACTGAGCCGAAAAGGCCCTTTTTCAGCAGAGGCCCGGGGAGAAAAGCTCCACAAAGAAAAATTACAGACACATTTAGTTATTTAGACATGATCAGTATACACACAAATTACAAGAGATATGTTTTTACAGTGGTATGCGGCACATAAACAGTTACAGTGGAGAGAACAAACAAAAAAATATTAATTTTAAAAATAAAGGTAATTAATAGATTTGTGGTGTACAGCTGAAATTTGGAACATAGGTAGAATACATACATAGTACACAGGTACAGTACATACATTGTAGATTAGCCAGTGTTTGTGAGTAAGATTGAAAACTATTATCAAGTGCTCTAGATTTAGTATGTATATGCTATTCACTTTCACTAGCCTGGGGAGCAAACATGGCACTGCCAACTTTGCTTGAGATGTTGCCTGATGAGGTCTTTAAAGGAGGCTTTGGATGATGTGTTTTGAATACTAGTAGGGACAGAGTTCCATTTTTTAGCCACTGAACTACTATATAGTGCATCTCCAAAGCTATTGTAGCTGTTGGTGACTTCTAGTAGTAGTTTGCTTGATTATCTAAGAGGCCTTTTGGCTGCCTTTTGGCAGAAGGACACAATTTGAGTACTTCAACTAATACATCAGAGAAAAGGTGGATTGTGGAAACTGGCATGGCTTGCTAGAGTCATTGTTGATACTACTGTAGTAAAGTCTTACAATACTGGTCATAATAGATTCTTATAAAATACTTGCTAAGTGATTGGATCATTATATAGAAATTCATAAAAGTTGACAGGAATTTGGATTCGTAAACATCTCTTGAAATATTTACTTACATTATATGAATATTTGATCTTGATTAATATACATATTTGTTCCACTACACATAAAGTAAAATTTGATCAAATTATTGCCTAAATTCTATATTAAGTTAATGTTATAATAAATATGTATTCACATATATGGATCAAGCTAGATGTATATGATAGAGTTGATTAATTGTTATCTCCAGAATAACATATTATGGAGTCTCTAATTTCTCATTATTGTTTGATTTGTTGTTAGTAATGAGGGTTAATCTGAATGAACATTTTAGTTCTTTCAGATTGGGAATGCTATTCATTCCATGTTTGTTAAAAGATAATTCAAAATATTTGTTTATACATATGTATAAAATTTACTATTGTACTCTTGTTTGTCTTATTTTTTGGCCACTTCTAGATTATATAATATACAAATCAAAAGGAAATAAGAAGGTTTACTGCAGAATTAACAAATGTATAGAAGTTATATAGCAAATAAACAGCAAAATAACTTGTTATTGTTTCCAATCAGAACTCTTCAATAAATAAATTAACTAGATGAATATAATACTTCTGTCATTGAACGTAAATGGTTTAAATATCCCAAGGAAAAGATCTAGCCCACTTAAATATCTAAAAGTAAACAAAGCTCAATTAATATTTCTACAGGAAACTCATTTTAAAGTTAATGATAATTTCATTTGGAATCCAAATGATTTTTTAAAGCTTTCTAGGTCTTCTTACAGTAAAAAAAACAGAGAAGTATTAATGTTATGGAGGAAAAGTGTTACCAACCCTCAAGTAATATATAATTATGAAGACAAAGATGGCCTTCTATCAATAGTAATAATAAGATATAGTAATAGAATTTGGACATTGGTGAATCTTTATCGGTTTCCAGGTATAGGAGTAGGAACAATTAAGAAGCAAATAGAACTTATTAATAAGACTTCAAAAGGTAGTTTAATTGTAGGACGACATTTTAATTGTATCTTACATAGTCAGAAGACTACAAGTAAGCGACCTTTTCATATAACTTCCATAGGAAGAACTCTTAAGAAATGGATAGATAACTTGCAATTATTAGATTCATTTAGTCTTAAAAATGAAAATTCATTACAGTTTTCTCATAGTGATTATAGATTCAATACCCAAACAAGAACTGATAAATTATATGTATCCCAGGACTTAAAAATGAAAATATCACATTCTTCTATAATTCCCTGCCCCATATCTGATCATAATTCTCTCATTCTTAGAATTCAAATGAATTTTAAAAGACTAACACTTACTAAAAGAATTCCTGCCTACCTCACTAAATTAAATGAGTTTAAGACTTGGTTGGATTTGGAAGTAAAATACTATTTAGATATAAATAATACTGATGACATAAATGTAGTTATTTTATGGGATTCACTAAAGGCATATCTTTATGGTAAAATCATTTCCTGGTGTAACGATAAAGTAAAAGAATAAGAGTCAGAACTAGTTAACATCCAAAATCGAATCATAGAAATCATCCTTAAAGAAGGAGATAATCCGATTGAAAAAAAATTGGGGAATTAAATAAAAAATATAATGACATTATAATGCATAAAACTAATTTGGCTTTGGAAAAATTAAAATTAAATTCATACTCTTTCACCAAAATATATGCATAGTCTAGCAATGAGATTAAAGAGGCATTCCAATGCAAACAATATTACAAATATAATTCATGAAGGGAAAAACAAGAAAAATGTTTCAGACATAGGTGATATATTAGAAGCCTTTAAATTTAATTTCACAAAACATTATAGTATTAATGATTCTTCTCATAATAATATAGATATGGGACTAGATTATACAAATTTAAATAAAATACCAGAGAGTTTAAACATAAATATTCAAAAATTAATAACACTCCAATAAATTAATGAAAAAATAAAGAAGGCAAAAATAATAAAGCTCCAGGCATTGATGGAATTATTATAGAAATTTACAAATTATTTCCAACATCAGTCATAACAATACTTCAGAGAGCATTAAATGAAACTTTTTCACAGGGCATTATTCCACCTTCTTGGAGATATACACTGATCACACATATTTTAAAAGAAAATAACAATTCCAACTCATGTAGTTCATATAGGCCTATTTCACTCTTAAATAATGATTACAAATTGTTTATGTCCATTCTGGTTAACAGGATCTAAAAATCTTTAATTCAAGTTATCAGTGAGGATCAAATGGGGTTTATTCACAATAGACACACTCAAGACAACATACAAAGAATTTTAACCATTGTTGACTTCTTAAATAGAGACAAAGCTGAAGCTTTAATGGTAACATTAGATATTGAAAAAGCATTTGACTCACTAAACTGGGGTTATCTTTTCAAAATACTTCAGATTTATAATTTCCCCTCAAAATTCATTAATTTAATAAAAAAACATTTACAAGGAAAATCTGGTTTATATAAAGTTAGGCCCTTTCACATCAGATTAAACTTACTAAGGGTACTAAACAAGGATGCCCTCTGTCTCCAGTGTTGTTTACATTGGCAATTGAACTTTTTTTTCCTCTGCTATTTGTTTAAACCCTAAAATTAAAGGTATTGAAATTACTAATCAAATTCATTCCAAAATAATGCTCTTTGCTGATGATATTTTAATCACCTTATCAAACTCAGAAGAGTCACTATGTGAACTAAATTCATTAGCTGAAATATTTTATCACATCTCAAGTTTAAAGATTAATGCATCCAAATCAAATTATATGTTATTAAATAATAATAATAACTCTAATACTAACATAAATTCAATTGTTGGGAAACAGGTCTCAAAATTTAGTTGTTTTATGTGTAACATTAGAATCAACTCTATCTACAAATTATAATAATATTCTGAATACAATTGAATCATTAAAAGGGAATTGGAATAAAGTGTATCTAACATTTGAAGACAGATTGCAACTAATAAAGATGGTACTTCTCCCAAAGGTAAACTACGTTGCACTAGCAATACCTATTATACCTAGTAAAAAAATGTAAAATAATTAAATAGAATTTTTTTGTATCCCAAAAAAAAATAGGATAGCTTTTTAAAATCATATTAGACCCTGGGAGATGGGAGGCATAAACTTTCCAGATTTATAATCTTACATTAAAGCATCTATTCTTAAAACAGATATAAATTGGCTAGACCCAAAAAGTTCTTCCGCTTGGAAAGCATTACATACTGCTATTTTTCATGAAGAAAATAAACTAGCAAAAAATATACAACTGACTGGACACAACAATATATTCTGGCTTATCATTTGTATCAACTTGCAATACAATTTCACCAAACCTATTAATCTAAATTACACAAATCACATTTATAACACTTTTTGAAGCTTCATAAACAATAATACAGAAATTAAGTTATGGTTTCAGCTATTAACTCCTTTTAATATTACAAAGGACTTTATTAACATTTCCATAAATACTCTCAAATTCATGGAAAGGAAATAATTTCTTATGTTGGTATCAATGTATAGAAAATCTGACAGTCATGAATGTTAATCAGTTAATTAATACCTTCAGTTTATCAAATAGTGACTGGTTAGTTCTTAATAGCCTAATACCATATGTACAAGATCTGTGTAGAACAATAGAAAATTCTTCATTTAATTCCATGCCTAAATTTATATATTGTTTATTTAAAGTGTTATACAGAGACTTTAATTGGACAAATATAACTTCAAAGTTATATAGAATTATTATTAGTCACAAAACAAAATCTAATCAGAAATTTTGGAATTTTATTAATATAGATTTTTCATTGTTTTTATCTAATGAGTCAAAAATAAACATACTATATTCTATTAGGTTAACATCAAATGTACAAAGTTGGAAAATTTTTGCATGGAAATTCTTGTATAGAGCCTTTTACACCCCTAATAAAATAGCTAGATTTAAAAATATTAATGATGCTATATGCTGGAGATGTTATCTAAAATGTAATGCTGATTGGTCACATATTATATATGAATGTACACATTTTAAGAAATTTTGGGAAGATATTGATGAATTCTTGCAAGCCATCTTTACTGATTCTTTTATTTTGTCAAGGTCATTAATTTTTCTAAATGAAATTGAAACCATTATGAAAAAGGAAGAAATATATCTTCTTTGGACTATAATGGCTGTCTCAAAAAAATGCATCACTAGGAAATGTAACTCCCCTATCATCCCAACAATTGATGATTTTCCTCTCTTTATTGAAAGAAGTAGCACTGTTAGAAATTAAAGTCAAGGAAATGAGGATTTTTCCAAAGAAATGGACTAATAATCCTTGGGAGAAAGTTCTCTCCCTAATAGAGACACTTAAAACGGTCACAATTTTATCTTCATAAGACTAGAGGAAACAAGAATACAGGTTATAATTTGTTAATTCTCATACAATAATCTCTATAATTTGTCTGTGTATCTATGATTGTATTCCCTTTTTACTTTATCTGTTTTGAGGCCATTGTATATTTGTAAATAGTTCATACAATTCACTCTTATTTGATCTGTTAAATTCACTATTTATTGTTATAAAAAAGATTTTGAATAACATTATTTGAACAAAAAAAAAAAAGAATTCTGAGATGGATATCTGTGAAAACCTACAGAATGAATATTAGACTTTTCCTATGTACCATAACTGATAAACTTTCAGTTACTTCATTGTTATACACTAATTGTGACCTAATGATTCCTTTTGCATATCTTCTTGACACATCACCACCCTTTATATTTTCCCTATATTATATAGGCATTGCCATTCATCAGATTTGTTAATGAGGCTTCTTACATTTGAAACTTAAATTTTAAAATTTTCTCACTATTAGACATTACAAGGTTATAAGTTCCACTACTAAAAAATCAATATTTTTCCACAAATTATGGCTCAAGATTGTATTAGATAAGTATATGAAGCAATGTATTCCCTTTTACCAATCATGTTCCGAAACACACAAATGATAGTTGTTTGTTCCAATCATCTTTCACCTTAGTCTATTGTTCAAATTACTATCAGTATCTTTTAGTGCTTCCCATTCCTTATTGCTGGAAAATATTCATGAAAATCTACATTACATTATAGTTGGAACAGTCTTCAATAATTACATTTATTTAATTCAAAATATCTTCCATTGGAATTTTCCCTGTATCTTCATTATCTCCACAAACTATCACACCAGGTATGTGTTCTACCCATTGATCAACATATGATTTCCCTCTGTTATAGCTGATATTTTGCCTCCACTAGAGGTTATTTTTACTATTCTCTGCTTATCAATTCAAGCCAAGTAAGTCTTCATTCCCTTTGGCATATAAGCTTCTTTATTTATTTTACATTTGTTAACCAGGAGAGTCAGACTGGATACAGGTCCATTTTCAGCAGAGGCCCAGGGAGAAAAGCACCAATTACATTCATTTTTACCATTAAAAGCCATTACTTGTGACATTCATTACAGGCAGACTAACATTGTGAAACTAAGTGACACATATTGTATACACTCTGAGTAATTATGAGAGCAATAGGTAAGACAGTTTAAACACATTCATAATTATGAGGAGCAATACATGAAATTCATTACAGTAGCTAAAAGACAAATGGATGAGCAGTTACTAATGCTCTCTTAACATGCCGGAAAACATTTCCTATCCTGTAGTAATATTAGGACTATGAGTAGGCTGAGAAGGTAGCATATTTTAGTGTGATGCAGAGAGATTAGCTATATACTAAAGTGTTATCCAGGGGTGAGTCAGGAGCAAAACCTGTTGTTCATGAAGTGAGTTTTAAGGAGTTTCTTAAATTGAGTGATGGAGTTGTTGGATATTAAGTGGGCAGGAATGGAGTTCCAGAGATTAGAAAATGAGTGGCTGTAGACAGATTTTCCTGCCTCATTGTTAAATTTGGTGACCTGTAGGTGATTTTAGGTGCTAGATCTTCAGGTTCTAGTAGTGGTGTGAGGGTGAATTAGATGTTGTAGAGCTGGAATTTTGTCTGAGTGGTTTAATATTTTGTGCTCTAGTGAGAGCTGATTGTTTTGAAGAATTAGTGGGAGCTCTAACCAGTTAAGTTTGATGAGACACTCACAGTGATGAATTCTATAGGATGCGCCTGTAGTAAATCTTACTATCTTATTGTAGCATGATTCGAGTTTGTTTAGATCAGTTCTGCAAAGGTTAGTGAGCACAGGGGAGGCATAGAGTAATGTAGATAGTAGGTGTGTCCTTGCTATTGTTATTTTTGAATGGTTTGAGAGATAGTGTTTGTTTCAATAGAGTAGTCCGAGTTTTTTGTGAACTTTCTTTATAATTTGGGCAATGTGTAGATCAAATTTAAGGTGGTTGTATATTTCCATGCTTAGCAGCTTGGTGTGATTGGTAGGGGTAATAGTGCTATTGTTGTTGGAGGTGATAGTAAAGCTGTCAGTGTGGGGACGGGATCTGTGGGAGCTAAAGAGGAGTAATTTAGTTTTGAATGGGTTAGGAATGAGCTCTTGGTTGGTGAACCAAGTTTTGGCTAGAGAGAAGGATTCTTGTGTTTGGGAGAGGAGGTGCTCTAGTGTGGGGGCTGCACATATAATAGTGGTCAATCTGCATATTGCACTATAGAGGCTTTGGGTGCAGTGGATGGGAGTTGGTTGGTGAACAGTCTGAGTAGTAAAGGACCTAAGATGGTGCCTTGAGGGACCCCTAGGGAAACAGGCAGCAAGGAGGATATTTGGTTTTGCCACTTTACTGCTTGCTGCCTACCAGATAGCTCTTAAACCAAGAGATAGAAGATGAACTGAGGTTTAAGGTGGAGGGTGAGTGAAGGAGTTTCATATGGTTGACCATATCAAAAGCTTTGGATAAATCTAACAATGTAGCAGATGCGATTAGTCCATTATTTCTGTGGTTATTTATGGTGTTAGTTAATGAGGTAAGTGCAGTGGTAGTACTATGGAAGGGTCTGAAACCATGTTGCTGCATACATAGTAGTTTGCTTTCTAGCAGATATTGCATCAATTGTGTGTGGAGTACCCTCTCAAGCATTTTTGATAAGGGGATAATATAGCGATAGGCCGATAATTATTGAGTTCGAAAGAGTTACCCCCTTTGTGCATTGGTATTATATGGGATATTTTCCATAAGTGGGGTACCCTATATTCTGAGATGTATCTGTTAATTAGGATAATGAAAGGGTAGGCTATAGCTTCTGCGGCTAGTTGTAGATATTCAGTCGGTAGGCTGTCGGCGGCTTGCATGGCCGGTTTGAGTTTTTGGAGAAGTTTATGAATGGTCTTGACTAATACTGAATGAAAGTTAAAGTGGGTGCTATTGTCTTTTGTTTCAGGAGGAGGAGATGTTTTTTGTTGGAGGGGGTTATTAGGACTAGTTTGGTTATTTGCAAGGGCTTGGATAGTTCCTGTAAAGAACTTGTTGAATAGTGTGGGGATGTTGTCATGGTTATTTTCTGTTTTTGGTGAGGGGTGGAAGTTTTCCCTGGTAGTAACAGAGAGTTGATTGCTGCCCAGAATTTTTGTGGGTTATTAGCATGTTTATTTAGAATTTTTGGTATTAGGAGATTTTGTCAGTTTTAATGAGCTTTTTGGCCTCGTTTCATAGTTCAAGGTAGTTTTGTTTGTCTGTTTTGGTTTTACTCTTATGAAATTGTGTCCAGACTTTATTCCTATTTTTGAGGAATGCTTTTGTATTTTTAGTTAGCCAGGGGGCATATTTAGTTTTAATTCTGGTGGTTCTGGTGGGGGGGGGTTAAGTATATTTATGAAGGTTATATTAAAGTATTGGACTGCTTTATCGAGTGATAACTTTTTCAAGGGGATCCAGTTACAGCTATTCAGGTCCCTGTTAGTTGTTAAAGTTAAATTGTTTTTTATTTCTAATTCCCGTACTGTTACCTGTGTTATTAGGGGTGTTTTAGATCTTAGTACAAATATTGGATGGTGATCGCTGAGAGTGTCAGGCAGACATCCAGCAAGGGATATGAGGGAAGGATGGGATACAAATATCCAGTCCAGTATGGCTTGATATTTGGTTCTTTTGCTAATTCTAGTGGGGGATGTAATAATTTGGGTTAATACATGTAGGTTAATGTGGGAGAGTGGGTTTGCTTGGAGCAGTTAAGCCAATCTATTTTGAGGTCACCTAGTAGGATGTTTTCTTAGGGTAGGGAGTTGGATATCCATTCTAGTAGGTTTTTAATGATGGTAATATTGTTGCCTGGTGGGATGATATAGCAACCTATGATGCTGATATATTTTTAGGGGTTTAATTTTAATTTGGCAAGAGTGAGTTCCACGTTTTTGAGGTCGGGGTTGAGATGTTGAGTTATTCTAGGATGAGGTGACTTTTATATAGTATGGCTACTCCCCCATCCCTTTTTCCTACTCTGTCTTTCCGAATGATGTTATACCCTGGTGCTATAATTTCATTATCATGGATATCTGGTTTTAGTCAGGTCTCAGTCAGAATGAAAATTTCCAGATTATATAAGGTTAGTAGAACATGGAGGTCATGGACTTTGTTCAGGATACTCCTTACATTAAGATTAATAATGAGGAGTGAGTTTTTCTCCCTGAGGAGCAGGACATTATTCAGATTGGGGCTGGGGTTGAGTGGGCCTGGGTTAGGGTGTTTGTCATCACAACATATGAGTTTTGTCTTGAGGTATAGGTAGAGTTTGCTACGTTTACTGACAACTGCTATGTGTTTTAATGTAGTGTGGGATTGCCTACATGTTGAGAGTAGTTTATGTGAGAAACAGTGAATAGGGGTGGTTTGGTAGAGGTATGGTACTAGGTGAGTGAAGGAATAGGTGGAAATATAGTTAATGGTTGTAGATTGTTTTGGAATGATTAGGTTTTGTTGTAGATGGACTTGATAGCTGGTAATGGATGTTAGTAGTACTAGGGTAGAGATGGCTATAGAATATAGTAGGAGTTGTACACTTGAGTTTTTTGATAGTGAAGTCATTATTTTTTTTTTATTATTGGGGAGGATGTGTAGAGTTGGTGGGGTAATATGAGTAGAGTAAGGTGATAAGTGGTGTAGTATGTAGAGTGGAAGGGTCGGTAGGGTGTCTCAAGATTCAGTAATGTGATTTGGAGAGCTGTAATTAGAAGGCTAATTAGGTGGTTGGCTCTGCTACGTTGGATTGGTCTATGGTAGGTGGGTGTGGTCTATGGGTATAAGTGTAATTGAAGTGGGGGTGGGTGGAAATGGGGTAGGGTAAGGGAGCAGAATGAGCCTGAAGGACGAACAAAGCGGGCAGGGCTGAGAAGGAGGAAGGAACAGAAGAGACCAACAAAAACAATCGGTGATACAGGCACTCTCGAGCACTCAAACACATTAGGAAAGCAAACTAATTAGTGAAGCTCTGACCAGGTTGTGCACAGGTAGAGAGTTTCCACACTGTATAGCAAGTACCACAGGGATGAGAATTTCAGGTAGAAACCAATTAGGTAGAGAGTTTCTACATTGTTTAGCAAGTACCACACAGATGGGAATTTCAGGCAGAATCTAGTTAGGTAGAGAGTTTCCAAACTGTTTGGCAAGTACCACAGGGATGGGAATTTCAAGTAAAAAAACAGCAAGCTTGCATTTGTAATTAAACAGTAAAAACAGAAGGGGATACAGCAAAGGTGGAGCAAGGCAGGCACAGAGCAAACAGTGAGACCTGGCAACAGTAACTGTGTAATTACAGAGCAATGAACAGAGCAGTAAGACCAAAATATATTATACAAAGCTGTTTAACACATACAAAATTAATCAGGCACTGTAACTTACTGGCAAGCACACATGCAGCATATTGCAGCAGTGACCAAGGGGCAGGAATGTTAATTTAAAAAGAAATGCCACCACAAGTAACACCATTAGATATTGATTTAGGGAGAGGAATGGGAAGTAGAAGGGAGGTGACTGAGTGAAATGAGTGGAGGTGGGGAATATCCAAAGAGAGACAATGCTGAGTAGAGGAGGAGGGGACTAAGTATAATGAGTGGAGGTAAGGGAAATATCCAAAGGGTGATAATGCTTAGAAGGAGGAAGGAGCAAAAGAGACCAACAAAAACAATCAGTGATACAGGCACTCTCAAGTGCTCAAAGGTACTGACAAGCTCAGAGGTATGTTACTTATGAGTTAAGGTTTGGTCTAATTCAAGAATTGAACAGGTGAGACAATTGTGCAAAAAACAATGGGAAAGGCCCATAGGCCTTACAGCTTCAGGGAGCAGGGAAAAAAGTATTGAAAATTACCTAATACAGTTAGTGGGAATATATCGCCACCTAGTAGCGTTCCTCAGAAAAGTAAAATGTAGAATCTACTTATTACAGGGATTGAAATAGCTAGAGGGGGGAGAGTTGGGAAAAGGGACTGCTGCAGAACTGCAAGTTTGCACGCCATGGGTTAGCAATACAAACACCTTACAAAATAAGTTTTAACAAAGAGTATTGCACATACATGCAGATGAAGGGTGTTATTATTCAGAATGTCCCTGGATTTCTTCTTTGGGGAGGTATGTTCCTCAGTCTAAATGGAGCTGTAGAAGGGAAAACCTGAGAGAAAAATACCAGAGTGAGCTGAAAGAGAGAGAGAGAGAAGTACTTTAATATAGAGGCATGGGAGAACTGGGAGAGCCTGTAATAGGTTAGGCTGGAGAGATCCAGTTACATGTGGCAAGTACAGCACAAAAAAAGGGGAAAGACAGTTCAGAATGGAAATATGAAACCAGTTCCAGGGAGAAATAAAAACATTAGATGGAAGCAGCACAGTTAAATGCAATTCAATAGGCAATGGGTGCATATGCAAAAATGAGTTACTGTAGGAGAAATAACAGCAGCAGGTACTTATTCACTATACAGTCAACATATACAAATACAAGTCCCTCTATAAGAACTTACAGAAGCTGCTTATTCACTTTGCAGATAACCAATTACAGCAGGAGCTAATGCATTTTACAGCCAGAAGTGACCACAGAAGACGTATTGCACACATAAGGCATTAGTGTAAAAAATATTCTGGATATCTCCCTTTGACCGCACCAGTTGCAGGAGGTAGTCAGGGGAACAACACACTAAGTGATTGGTGGTACTGCATTTAGATCCTGTATGTATTGCGTCTATTTGAATTTCTCAAACGTCTGTTATATTAATAGGGGTGGTCAGACTGAATCGTTTAGTAATACCGAGGCACGCTGAGTGCGTGGTATTATAGCAGGGCTGAAAGATATTTTACAATATACTATACAGGAGGAAGGCACCACTGGACATGCTCCAAGCATTACATGCCATTGAAACTATGATATGCTATTAAACTGTATGGTAGGAATCAGGTCAGGTAGCAAAGCAGAAATGCATAATACTAAACAGGAGCAGAGGCTAAACACATAAAACACCCACACACATTTAAGAGTGAGGTTAGATGAGCAGGATCTGACCTTGCAGGATGTGGGTAAGGATATAGTACATATATAGGATATATACATATAGAATAAGTAAGCATTTTCCCCACAGGAGCATGTGCATTATCACATTTAAACACTCATACACATTAGGAAAGCAAACTAATTACCGAAGCACTGACCAGGTTGTGCACAGGTAGAGAGTTTCCACACTGTTTAGCAAGTATCACAGGGATGGGAATTTCAGGTAGAAACCAATTAGGTAGAGAGTTTTTACATTGTTTAGCAAGTACCACACAGATGGGAATTTCAGGCAGAAACTAGTTAAGTAAAGAGTTTCCACACTGTTTGGCAAGTACCACTGGGATGGGAATTTCAAGTAAAAAAACAGCAAGCTTGCATTTGTAATTAAACAGTAAAAACAGAAGGGGATACAGCAAAGGTGGAGCAAGACAGGCACAGAGCAAACAGTGATACCTGGCAACAGTAACTGTGTAATTACAGAGCAATGAACAGAGCAGTAAGACCAAAATATATTATACAAAGCTGTTTAACACATACCAAAGAAATCAGGCACTGTAACTTACTGGCAAGCACACATGCAGCGTATTGCAGCAGTGATCAAGGGGCAGGAATGTTAATTTAAAAAGAAATGCCACCACAGGTAGCACCATTAGATATAGACTTAGGGAGAGGAAGGGGAAGTAGAAGGGAGGGGACTGAGTAAAATGAGTGGAGGAAAGGAAAATATCCAAAGGGAGACAATGCTGAGAAGGAGGAAGGAGCAAAAGAGACCAACAAAAACAGTCAGTGATACAGCCACTCTCAAGCACTCAAAGGTACTGACAAGCTCAGAGGTATGTTACTTATGAGTTAAGGTTTGGTCTAATTCAAGGAGAATTGAACAGGTGAGACAATTGTGCAAAAAAAAATGGGAAAGGCCAACCAGCCTTACAGCTGCAGGGAGCAGGGGAAAAAGTATTGAAAATTACCTAATACAGTGAGTGGAAATATATCGCCACCTAGTAGCATTCCTCAGAAAAGTAAAATGTAGAATCTACTTATTACAGGGAGTGAAATGGCTGGAGGGGAGAGAGTTGGGAAAAGGGACTGCTACAGAACAGGAAGTGTGCACACTGTGGGTTAGCAATACAAACACCTTAAAAAATAAGCTTCAACAAAGAGTATTGCACATACACACAGATGGAGGGAGTTGTTATTCAGAATGTCCCTGGATTTCTTCTTTGGGGAGGTATGTTCCTCAGTCTAAATGGAGCTGTAGAAGGGGAAACCCAAGAGAAAAATACATGAGCGAGACACACATGAATGGTGTTATTATTTATTATTAAAAATAAGCTTCAACAAAGAGTATTGCACATACACACAGATGGAGGGAGTTGTTATTCAGAATGTCACTGGATCTTCTTTGGGGAGGTAAGTTCCAAAGTCTAAATGGAGCTGTAGAAGAGGAAACCCAAGAGACCGAGCGAGACGCAGATGAAGGGGGTTATTATTCAGAATGTCCATGGATTTCTTCTTTGGGGGGGTATGTTCCTCAGACTAAATGAAGCTGTAGAAGGGGAAACCTGAGAGAAAAATACCTGAGCGAGACGCAGACAAAGGGGTTATTTTTCAGAATGTCCCTGGATTTCTTCTTTGGGGAGGTATGTTCCTCAGTCTAAATGGAGCTGTAGAAGGGGAAACCTGAGAGAAAAATTCCCAAGTGTGATGCAAATGAAGGGAGTTATTTTTCAGAATGTCCCTGGATTTCTTCTTTGGGAAGGTATTTTCCTCAGACTAAATGAAGCTGTAGAAGGGGAAACCCGAGAGAAAAATACCTGAGCGAGACTCAGATGAAGGGGTTATTTTTCAGACTGTCCCTGGATTTCTTCTTTGGGGAGGTATGTTCCTCAGTTCAAATGGAGCTGTAGAAGGGGAAACCCGAAAGAAAAATACCCGAGTGAGACACAGATGAAGGGGGTTATTTTTCAGAATGTCCCTGAATTTCTTCTTTGGGGAAGTATGTTCCTCAGTCTAAATGGAGTTGCAGAAGGGGAAACCCAAGAGAAAAATACCCAAGCGAGCGGTAAGCACACATGCAGCATTTTGCAGCAGTGCCACCCCCAAAGGTATGTGTTTTCCCTTTGGTAACTATGGATTCCTTTTGTGATACCTGCCATTTTGCTTTCACATTATGCTGTTATTATTAATCTCTGATTATCAATACAAGCAAGTAATTTTAAATTCTCTTTAATATAGAATGTTCTCTTGTGTTCTGTCACCTCCTCTTTCCTTATTTTAATTTTCTTCATCACATTTACTTACTACCTGCTCACAAACATTACCCCCTTATCTTCCGACTATGTTTTACAATATGTCCTCTTTCTCTGCTTCACTTAATTCCTACCTGTAACTTACTCTGCCTCCTAGGGTCCTTCTCCTTTTTTTGTCTTAGCTCTGTTGTTTTCCTCTATTGCTCTCACACAATTCTTCTGCTAGACTATTTTCATTTACATCCAAGTCTTATGAGTCTGTTGTGCTTTTTCTCTTTGCAGTTCACATTCTCCCAATCAAGTCCCCAATTTGTGATTCCAACACTTCTTGTCCCTTCTAATTCATTTTCACACAATTTAAGTCAACTACCCCTAGTCCAAACACATCTACAATAGCATTTTATGTCTGCACACATTTTTCATTACACTCCCTCTGTATATTCATAACTTAGTACCATCTTAAAAGTCCAAAAGCACAAAACAGAAACCAGAAAGCACAAAAGTAGAAGGGAGTCCAAATACACCACAAAGCAGGTATTTCCAAACACAATGTTTATTGAATCTAAACCAATTAAGTGCTTTCGTCAGCTCGGTTTGTGGTTTTTATGGTCATTATTCTGATGAAGTCAGACTTGCTGATGAAAGCGCTTAATCGGTTTGGATTCAATAAACCTGTGTTTGGAAATACCTGCTTTGTGGTATATTTGGACTCCATTCTTCTACTTTTGTGCTTCCTGGTTAGTACCATCTTAGAAGATACCTATGTTTCTTACATGTAATGCCATTAAAATGTCACCATCAGTACACATCTTGCAAACAGTGCATCTTCTTAAACAGCGTCTTTCAATTAGACCTGATAAGTGAAAACTAGTAACAGTAATCCCTTCCCATTAGCAACTTGAAGTTAATGACATCCCCATTCGCCTTGTACCTGTTGTCTCTCTTGACATGCAAACATGTGCTTTGTTAAGGGGTGAGTGACCACTCAAGCTCAAGGCTGCTCACTCCATTCCCTTTCCTTCCTTTAAGAAATAAGTGAGCATGCCATAATTCCTCAGGTGCTTCTACCCTCCTCAGAGGAAATAGGCAAGAACAAGTGCGAAACAAGGGTACCTACACTTTCCTTATGTCCCTTGGATGACACATGGTTACAGCACTTCAAAAACCCTTCACAATGCCAGGAAACTAGAAATAATGTAAAATATAGTAAACAGCAAAATACTGTTTAAAAGCACAATTTTACACACTCCGTCCTCTGTAACAATGTTAATGCAAATCTGCTTATAAAAAAAATAACACATGAGTATTTACTTGTGTCAAAAGAGACAAATTTGAAACATATTCTTTTTCTAATCATCAGTCTAATAAAACCCATAACCAGGATGCGAAGAAAAAGTACTATGAACTCTGAAGAAAACTATTTACTCAGAAAAGATTGTCTACTGGAAGTTCATAGGTGTGTACTAGGCTAATGGCCCTGGAGCCTTTACAAGCCTAGCCCATAGATGTGCCGTGGCATCATGCTGCCCGATGTTAGTTTCCAGTGCCTCTGTTGAGCAGAGCCACTGCAGTGATCCCCGGGGTGAACATTCTATTTCCCATCCACTCATCAAGATTTCTCTTGAAGAGGGCCAGTGAGGTGCTCTGCTTGACATGTATGGGAAATATATTCCAGAGCATGGGCAGTTTCTGGGTTATGAACCCGTCCCTCCAGCATGTTCTATTGATTGTGGTAATGAGGTTGAAGTCTCTGGAGCGTGTGGTGCGGAGGGATTTGTATTTCTTTAGATGTAGCATTTCTAATAGAGCTGGGTCAGATGTGGCTTTGTAAGTCAAGTAGAGATCGTCTCTTAGTAGATGATATGAGACAGAGAATAGCTGGAGTTATTTGAGTCTGTCCATGTAGGACATGTTTAAGGCCTAGGATACTTTTCTTGAAGTACTTTGTGGCCTTTCCAGCTGTTGCAGGTATCTAGTGAGGTACATGCCAAATGGGACATTATGCTTGATGATTGGCCTAATGAGGGAAGAGTAGAGAGAGTTGATGGATTCTTTCTTCCTGGATGCAAAACCCTTGGTAATGAGATGTGCCACACAGAAGGAATTTCTGACCACAGTGGCAATGTGCTGGTCAAAGGAGAGGTTACTGTCAACCTGTGTCCCCAGATCTCTTATAACGCCTTCAGTGTTCAGTGGGCTTCCATCAATGTGGTAATTAGTGGGAACTGAGTTTTTCCCAAAGGGGATGACGATGCATTTTTTTGGCATTAAGCTTAAGGTCATGGTTTTGACACTAGTCATTTGTCTCAGTGAGGCCATTTTGTAGGATGTCTGCATCACTTGAGGAGTTAATAATGGCTCCCAGCTTGCAGTTGTCTATGAACTTGGTCAGCCAGAGTCCCTCCATGTTGGCCTGGACTTCTGAGAAGTAGATGTCAAACAGGAGAGGACCCATGACCGATCCCTGTGGGTCTCCACTTGTCACTGGTCGGCAGTCTGACTTGGAGTCTGCTACTTTCACACTGTGGGTTCTGTCTGTGATACAGTTTGCAACCCACCTAGTGATATAGGGGTTGATGCCTAGCTTGGTGAGTTTATCAATAAATCCTGAGTGGGAATGGTATCAAAGGCCTTGGCCAGAACGAAGTAGGCTGTCTGAACTGCCTTGCCCTCATCCACATCTCTGGTGACTAACTCAAAGAAGCCAACTAGGGTGAGCAGGCATGATCTACCTTTCACAAAACCAAATTGCGTGGGATCTAGAGTTTGGAGATTCCCTATATCCTTGTTAATTAGGTCCATGATGATGTGCTCCATAGCCTTACATATCAGACTCATCAGGCAAATGGGTCAATAATTCCCTGGGTCTGTAGTCGCTCCCCCTTTATGGAGAGGGATGACTGTAGCAGTGCGTCATTCAGTAGGGACAAAACCTGAGGTGAGGCTGTGATTGAACAGAGCACACAGATGTGGTTCCAGTTTACTTTGTAGGTCATGTAGAACACATCCAGGGATATTGTCGGGTCCCATGGAAGCTGTATTCTTGGCCTTGGACAATGCAGCTTTAACCTGTGATGCAGTAAAGCTGGGTGCCTGGTATTCCTCCGGTATTGGCATTGGTCCTTTGAGGGGGAGGGGTAAAGTTGGCACTGAATCTGTTGGCCACTATGTTGGCAATATCTGTTGGCTCAGTACAGGAGGTACCATTGTACAGTAACTCAGAGCAAACCTGGGTATTGCCGTGGAGATTCTTGATATAACTATAGAAGGCTTTGTGGTTGTTTTTAGTTTCTGCCACAATTCTGCTTTCATAGCTGGCTTTAGAGGTTTTGATGAGGGATCTCAACTTTTTGTTGAGGCTAATAAGGGAGCTTTTCCACTCTTGGGACTTCACCTTTCTCTGGAACAGTTTCTTCCTTCTGTTGTAGATCTTATTAATGGCAGGGGACCACCAGATTGGCTTCCTTTTTTTGAAGGAGAGCGTCTTGGTTCTGTTGGGTATGGCTAGTTCCATGCATTTATGTATGCATTTGTACAGTGCATTAGTGTATGATTTGGCAGTCATGCATCTATTTTCCATTGACAAGGGTGCTGTGAAGTTAGCCACCTCTGTTTTTAGGAGCCCAAAGTCAGCTTTGGTGAAGTTTTTCATGGTGGTTTCCTTTGCAGGGGGTGTGGGTGAGATGTGGATTTCCATTGTGATTAGTTTGTGGTCGGATCTAACCAGGGAGGAAATGACTATTGGTGTAGAGCAGGTCTATATTAGAATACCGAAGACGCATTCTTTCGAATGTGTCTTGGTCGAACTGAAAAGTCTGAAAACGGAAAATATCAAAGTGGCTGTTAAGCGAATTCTTTCCCTGGGAACAAATTTGTTTGGCTGCTTCGGTACTTTGCCATTTTTGGCACTGTAGTGCGGTCTCGGAGTTGGTATATTTAAGTAGGGGGGTGCAGGGGTAGTTGATTTTTTATTTATTTTTTATTTTTTTTTTGTTGGAACAGCGATTTTTTTTCCTTGGAACAAAATTGCTGTTCTGACACTTTGACATTGTAAGCTTTTGCTTACTTAGGGTTGATTAAACACTGTTTGCTTTTTTAAGCGTTCAGTGATTTAATATAGACCCGTGTAGAGCAATGGTTTCCCATGTTAGTAATAACCACATCAAGGATGTTGATTCCTCTAGTGTAGGTAAGAATTTGCTGGTCCAGGGTATTGGAATTGATGAATTCCAGGAAGTGTTGGGCCAGTGTATTGGTGCATGAGTAGTTTTCCCAGTTGATGGAGGGATAGTTGAAGTCACCTAGTATGAGAGTCTTGGGTAGGACCCTAATAGTTTCCAGGGTGCTTAGGAATGTGGAGTGAGAGTCTGAGGACATGGTTGGGGAGCTATAGCAGACTACAACCTGAATCGCCATCTTACCCAATGTTAGTTGTACCTGAAGTATCTCAGATGCGCTATGCTGGGCTACTAGTCTGGAGGTGTGCATATCCTGTATGAATATGGAGACATCACCACCTTTGGAGCTTCAGTTCATGTTCTGGGGCCGAAAGGTGTGGAATGAGTTATAGCCTGGCAGCACAGGGCTGCTTTCTGCTGTTTTGAACCAGGTCTCTGTTACAGCACAAATGTCAATGTTCTCCATTTTGAGGAGTGCTTCAAGCAAGTGCATCTTGAGATTTAGACTTCTAGCGTTGAGCAGCATGGCCCTCAGATTGCATTTATTTATAGCTGTTACGGAAAAGCTATGCTGTTAGGAAAAGTTAATTTTTTAAGTTCCTGGTATTTCTTTAAAAGCCCTTCACAAAATCAGGAAAGTAAAAATAATATAAAAACATACAAAGCAACAAAATGCTGTTTAAAAGTACACTTTTACATACTGTGGCTATCTGTAACACTGCTAATATAAATCTGCCTATGAAAAAAAACAGTACATGTATGAGTATTTGCTTGCATCAAGAGACAAATTTGACCCATAGTCTTTTTTAGATCATCAGACTAATAAATTCCATAAGCAGGATGTGAAGAAAAAATTGCTATTAACTCTGAAGAAAACTATTTACTCAGAAAAGACTGTCTGCTGAAAGGACAAGTTCCCTGCTTTTCCTAGATGGTGAACATTTTTAATGCAACACTGACAGAAAGGAATGCAACATATTCAGGACTTGGGTGTGTTATGTTTTACTATCAAGGTTGAAACACTGATAAGGACTGAATACACTCTGTTAATATACTTAAGTCATAAGTCTTTATAGTGCCACTTGCAGGGGGGTTACCATTTAATCTGAAAAACTGTCTGCTGGAAGTAGAAATTAAATTCAACTTCCCTGTTTTCATAGCTGGGGAAAGATATGCTAGTACCATTGAAAACACTATTTGTTGGTAGTAGAAATTAAATGCAAATACCTTGTGTTCTTTAATTGAGAAATGTGTTGATGCAAAGCTGTGAGAAAGGAGTACTGAGTGTTTGGAACTTGGGTGTTGTGTTTTACCATCAGGGATGGCAATGTTAAAGCTGGGAAAGAGCTCATGCATTTTTTTAGTCAGGAGCCTTCAAATAAAATGGCCCTTGTAAGTGACCACTTTTCGAAGGAAAAGATAACTGCAAATTCCCTGTATTTGCTAGCAAGGGAAAAGTGTTAGTAGCCAGCTAGGGGAAATAAGTACAGTGCATCTAGGAACCTTTAAATTTAAGGTCTTTGGGAGTGATTGCCATTTATTCTGAAAACACTGCTGGAAGTAAAAGTGAACTGCAAGTTTCCTGTAGCTCCTAGCTGGGGAAAACTGCTAGTATCCAGCTTGCAGAAAGGAATATTGTGTGTTTGGGGCTTGCTTGTTTTGTTTTACCATCAGAGCTGAAACTGAAAGGTTGGGAAAGAACTCTTTATTATTGTCTGGAAGTTTTGAAATGAAGAGACTTAGTGAGTGGCTACTAAAAAACTGTATTTTGAAAGGAGAATTTAGTTGCATGTTCCTAGTATTTCCAAGCTCGGAAAAGTGAGCTACTTTCTCTGAAAACATGGGTTGTTGGAAGTATAAGTTAAAACTGCAAGTTCCAGACATTTCTTAAGTAGGAAACTGTGTGCTGTTTACTTGAAAACACTATCAGTTGGAAGAAGAAGAGAAACCTCAAGTTCCACGCTATTTCCTACATGAGGAAAAGTGTTAAAACCCAATTAGGAGAAAGGAATACAGTGGGTTTGGGTGTTACATGTTGTATTTTACCATCAAGGCTAAAACTAATAAAGGTGAGAGAGATCCTGAGAACAGTGAATGTCAGAAAGGTTAGTCAACTGCATATTTCCTGTATATGCTATTTGGAGAAAAGTTAGTAACCAGATAGAAGAAGCAATACAGAGTGTTTGGGGCCTGGGTATTGTATTTTTCTATCTGGTCTGAAACTGTCAAGGACAGGACAGATTTGTTTAACTAAGTGTGTATTCTCTAAATTTCATGTCTCTTGCAAGTGTCTACTAATTGCTCTGAAAATTATGACTGCTTGAAAGAGAAGTTAATGGTAATTTTCCTATATTTCCTATATGGAGAAAATTGGAATATTTACTCTAAAATCATTAAGTTTTGTAAGGAGAAGTTAACTGGAAGTTCCCTATATTTCCTAGCTGGTGAAAACTTTTAGTACCCAACAAAGTGGATGGAATACAACGTGTTTGGGGCTTGGGTTTGTATTTTACTGTCAGTGCCTATACTGATATGTTTGGGAGACACCCCTTTATTTTTAAATCCAGAGCTTTTCAATGGAGTGCCACCTATCAGAGTTCTGAAAACATTGTATGTGGGAATAAAACGTTAACTGATAGTCCTGTACGTTTGAGCTGGGAAAGGTGGGTTTTTTAGTTTGAAAACACAGTCTGTTGGGGGGAAAAAAAAGAAAGTTACTTCCTGACAAGCAGAATGGAAGATGTGTATTTGGGGCTGGGGTATTGTTTAAGCATCAGGACTGACGTAGATATGGTTGGGGTGCCATACCACTTGACACTATTTATTATGAAATTATGTCTGTTGAAAGAAGTTAATTGCAAGTTCCCTATATTAGCTAGGTGGGGGAGTTGGTGCAATTTCTCTGAGAGCACTGCTTTTTGGAAGGATAGGTTAACTCTGAGTTATCTGCATTATCTACCTGCTAAAAGTGTTAGTACACAGCTAAGAGAAATGAATGCAGTGTGTTTGAGGCTTAGGAGTTCTGTTTTACCATCAGAGCTGACACTGAAAAGGTTGGAAGAGATTCCTTATACTTAAAACCAGAAGCCTAAAAACTGAAAGGCCCTTGTGAGTAGATATTATTTACTGTGAAATTATTGCTAGAAGGAGAAGTTAATGGCATGTTCCCTGTATTTCCTAGTTAGGGAATAATATGCTATTCACCCTGAAAACATGGTTTGCTGGAAATAGAAGTTGACTGGAAATTCCCTGTATTTCTTTGGTTGGGAAAAATATTAATAAAAGTTTAAGAGAATGAAACGGTGTATCAGGGGACTACATAAGGTGATTTACCATCAAGAATGACACTGACATGGTTGGGAGAGACTTCTTTAACTTTCTAAGTCAAGCTATTTTAAATGTAATAGCCCATGTAAGCAGCTGTTGCTTATTGAAAAAAAAAAAACACTATGTTGGAAACAGGATTCAACTGCAAGTTCCCTGTATATCCTAGCTGTGAAGACATGTTAGTACCCAGTTAGAAGAAAGAAACACAGGGTGTTTGGTGCTTGGGTTTTGTATTTTCTCACCAGGGCTGACATTGCCAAGGTTGGAAGTCGTCTCTTTCACTTTCTCAGTCTTTAGTCTCTATAGTGATGTCCTTTGCAAGTGGCCACTAGTTACTCTGGAAACATTTTCTGTTGGAATACGTTATTGGCAAATTCCCTGTATTTTCTAGTTGGGGAAAAGTGGAATATTTACTCTGAAATCATAGTCTATTAAAAGGAGAAGTTATCTGCAAAGTACCCTGTATTTCTTAGATAGTGAAAAGTGTTAATATCTAGCAGAGAGAAGACAGAACACACCATTTAGGGCATGGGTTTATGTTTTACCTTCAGGGTTGATAATATGTTTGGGAGGCATCCATTTAAATTTTTTTAAAGTTTGGAGCCTTTTGAATGGAGTTGCCCCTGCCAGTATTTACTCTTAAAACACTGTATGAGAAATAAAATGTTAACTGTTAATTCCTATAATTCTGTGCTTTGAAAACACTGCCTGTTGAAAAGAAAAGTTAACTGAAACTTTGTTGTATTTGCTAGCTGCTGAAATATGTTAGTACCTGGCAAGCAGAATGGAAAACAGTGGGTTTGGGGCTTCGGTGCTGTTTTACCATCAGGACTGGCACAGATATGGTTGGGAGGGACGCCCCCCTCCTTTAATTTTGGAGTCTTTAAATTGAACTGCACTTTTGAGTGGCCACTACTATGAAAGTTGACTGCAAGTTTCCTGTATTTGCTAGTTGGGGTGTACAATTTCTTTGAAGACATTGTCCTTTGGAACGATAGGTTAACTGCAAGTTCCTTGCTTTACTTAGCTGTTGAAAAGTGTTATATCCAGCTAAAAGAATGAAGGCAGTGTGTTCGGGGTTTGGGTGTTTTATTTTACCATCAAGGGTGACATAAATAAAGTTAGAAGAGATCCCATTAACTTTTTTTAAGTGAGAAGTCTCTAAACTGAACGTCATCAATTTGCTCTGAAAGTACTTCCTTTTTAAAAGGGGAAGTTAACTTCTGGTTCCCTGTATTTCTTTGATGGGAAGCACTGCAGTATTTTCTCTGAAAACACTCTGTTAGAATGTGACATCAACTGCATGTTTCTTTTACTTCTTAGGTGGGGGGAAGTGAGTGTTACTAAAAACAGAAAACAGTCTTTTAGGAGATATGATCTGCAAGTTCCCTATAATTTCTAGCTAAAAGTGTTAGTCATCAACTGTCAGAAAGTAATACAATGTGTTTTGGGCTTGGGCATTGTGTTTTTATTATTACAGCTGGCACTGATAAGTTTGAGAAAGATTCCTTTATTTATTTATTTATTTATTATTTTTTAATTTGCCCTTTGTAAAGAAAAGTTAACTACAACTTCTCTGTATGTGCACATTCCCTGTATTTCCTGTATAGGGAAAAGTGTTAGTACACAGCTAGGTGAAAGGAATTCAGAGCGTTTTATGGTTGGGTGTTCTGTTTTATTATCTGAATTGACAATAATAAGGATGGGAGAGATCCCTTTAGGTTTAAGGTAGGAGTCTTAATATTAAACAACTCAAGTTAACCTTTGCTAGACACTCTGAACTACTGTTTCTTGTAAGGAAAAGTTGACTGCAAGTCCCATGTATTTCCTGACTGCAGTAAAGTGATAGCATCCAGCTGGGAGCAATACACTGTTTTAGGCTTTAGTATTGCATTTAACCATCTGGGCTCATGCTGGAAATGTTGAGAGACATGCCCTTAATTTTGTTTTAGCCAGGATTGTTTTGAATGTAATGGTTCTTGTGCATGGCTACTATGTACTCTAAGACCGTTATCTCTTGGAAGAACACTGGTAATAACTGCTAGTTCCTGTATTTTTTTGCTTTTGCGGAAAGTTTTTACTATACAGCCAGGAAAAGGAATACAGTATGTCTGGGGCTTGGTAACTGATTTTACCATCACAGCTGACATGGATAAGGTTGAGAAACATCTCCTTAACTTTTAAGTCAGGAGCCTTTCAGTTGTATGGCTCTTGACAGCAATTGCTATTTACTCTAAAACGCTTTCTTTTGGAAGAAGTTACCAGCAAGTTCCCTGTATTTCCTAGATGGAAAAGGTACTGGTACCCAGCTAGGAGAAAGGAATAATGTGTGTTTGGGGCTGTTCTGTCATCATGTCTGACATTGATAAAACTGGGAGAGATCCCTCTAACTTTTTTAAAGTTGGGAGCCTTTAATTTGAATTACTCTATTTACTTGAAGACACTATCTGTTAGAAGGAAAATTTAACAGCAAGTTCCTTGTATTTCATACCAAAGGGAAAGTGATACTTTGAAAACACTGTTGGAAAGTGAAGTGTTTGCATCCTGAATGTGGTGTTTTATCATGAGGGGTGATCATTGTTAGGTTGGGAGAGATCTAGTTTACCTTTAAGTCCAGAGTTTTTAAAGTGATTGCCCCTTGCAAGTGGCCATTATCAACCACACTGCAACCTTTAAAACAGAAGTGAAAAATTTCTTCATGGACTTCTGCCACTGCCCTTGTTCAGACCTTGGCTAAATCACTTTCCTTACACCTCTGTTATACCAGCCTAATCCACATCTAATAGTCTCCATACTCTTCATTTGTAGTTATTGGCTGTGGTGTTTTATTCTACTCTTCCCATTGAAATCCACCTTTTTTATACACCGTACTGTCACCAGAATAATTTCATAACTATTCCATGTCTCCAGTAGTCCTAAATGCTTATTCAAAATATTAGTCTTTAATCAGAACTGACCATGCATCACCCACTCAAACTATGCCATTTCATACTTGAATGAGATGGAATGTCTATCCAATGTACTTGTTTGTGTAGACGAGAATAAGGAACATGATTTAGCACCAGTATATTTGTGTTTTGGCAATTGTATATAAATTTAATCCACATTGTATTCTCTATTCAGAGTAAGTATACATCTATAATCTCAAGTGTTCCTCAAACAGTACATAATTGTACCTTGTCTTTATGTCTAAGAAAAAAAATAACTGTAATCTTGTTGTATGAAATGGAACATTTCTCCCAGGACTCCACAGAAAAGCAGAAAATTTCTGCCTGCGGACTGTCCCGGTTGACAAATGCAATAGATCAAAATATTTACTCTGAAAACACTGTCTGCTGGAGCAGGAAACTAACTGATAGTTTGCTGTACTTCTGAGCTTGGGAAGTGGCTGCATTTAACTCTGAAGACACCGTCTGTTAGAAAAAAAGATAACTGTAAATTCCCAGTAATTCCTAGTTTGGGAAAAAGTGCTAATACCCAACTAGAAGAAATGAATAATATATGCTTTGGGTTTGAGTTTGTACTTTAATATTATGGCTGACGTTGATAAGGTTGGAAATATCCCTTTATTTTTGTTTTTGTCAAAAGTTTTTACATTGAAGTTGAAGGTCCCTTGCAGTTGGTTGTGTTGTCTGTTGGAAGATGTTAACTGCAAGTTTCCTGTATTTCTTAGCTAAGGAAAAGAGTTAGAACCCAGCTAGGAGAAAGGAATAAATTATGCTTTGGATTTGGGTGTTTTTTTACTATCAAGGCTGACATTGCTAAGGGATGGGGAGATCCCTTTTATTTTATTTATTTATTTATACATACTCACTCACTTACTCACTCTGGAGCCCTTAAATTGAATGGCCCTTGAGAAGAGTGGCTATTTACTCTGCCAGCATTATTTATTGAAATGAGAAGTTAAGTACAAATGACCTGTGCTCCATAGCTGGGGAGAAGGGTGCTTTTTACTCTGAAAACACTGTTGTTTGGACAGAGAACTTAAGTGCAAGTTCCCTATATTTCCTATGCGAACCTTTAATAACCAGATAATAGAAGGGAATGCAATGTAATTTATCTCTTTGGGTTGTGTTTTCCGGTCAGGGCTAACACCGATAAGGTTTTGAGATATCCATTTAATTTGACAAGCCTTTGTGAGAGCTGCCATTTTACTCTGAAATGTTGGGAAAGATCTCTTAATTTTTTTAATTTATTAACTTCTGAAGCCATTAAATTGAGTGGACTTTCCAAACGGCCACTACATTGAATATACTGTCTGTTGGAAGGAGAAGTTATCACCAAGTTCCATGTATTTCTTATCTGAGGAAAGAGTAATAGATATGCTGAAAACACTAAGCGAAGCAAAGGAATACAGGTGTTTGGGGTGGTTGTGTTTTTACCATCAGAGCTTTCTTTAAGGTTAAGAGAGATCCCTTTAATTTGATTTAACTGACAAGCCCTTAAATTGAATATCCCATGCAGTTGGCTACTATTTTCTCCGAAAACACAGTCATTTGGAAGGACAAGTAAACCTCAAGTTCACTGTACTTCCTTGCCAGGGAAAAGTGTCACATTTACTTTGAAAACACAGTCCATTAGGAAGAAAAGTTAACTGCAACTTCCCTGTATTTCCTAGTGCTGTTTCTTTTGGAAAGGGAGGTTAAAGAGCAACTTCACTGTATTTCCAAACCTGGAAAAAGGTTTTACTATCCAGCAAGAAGAAAATAATACAGTATGTTTAGAGCTTGGTTGTTGGATTTTTGGGAGAGATCCCTTTCATTTTTTTTTAAGTACAGAATCTTTAAATTGAATAGCCCTTGTGAGTTGCCATTTAATCTGAAAACAGTCTGAAGAACTTAACTGCATGTTCCCTGTAGATGTTAGTGACGGAAAAGTGTTTGGATCTTGGGTGTGGTGTTTGACCAACAGGGCTAACTTTGATAAGGTTGAGAGAGATCTCTAATGTTGTTGTCTGAGTCAGGAATTTTTAAATTGCATGGCCCTTGTGAGTGGCTGTTATTTAACTAAAAAACATTGTCTGTTGGAAGGAGAACACTGTCTATTGGAAGGTGAAGTTAACTTGTAGTTTCCTGTGTTTCCCAGCTGTGGAAAAGTGTTGGTACACAGCTAGCAGAAAGGAACACAGTCAGCTGAGGTCTTTGGTGGTGTGCTTTAACACTAAGACTGACCTTGATAAGGTTATGAGACACTCCGTTAAAAAAATTAGGCAGGAGTCCTTAAATTGAAAGTCCCTTGTGGTGGACACTATCTGCTCTGAAAACACTGTTGGAAAGAACAGTTAACTGCAAGATCCCTGTATTTCTTAGCTGGGAAAAAAGTGCGTTATTCAGCCTGAAAGCACTGTCTGTTGGAAGGAGAATTTAACTACAAATTCCCTACTTTTTCAGTTGTTGGGGACAAGTGGTAAAGCCCAGCAAGCTGAAATGGGTACATGCTTGGAGCTTGTTTAACATTACTAAGGTTGGGAGAAATATGTTCTGCTCTGCAGGTATTCTGCAGCTTGAATTTTAGGTGTAGAATATTACATTTTTGCTTTCTATCAGAAACTGAGTCTTCTCTTAAACTAGTCACAGGTTCAAGACTGTGAAAAAGACTATCAAACAGGCAAGATTTAGACGGGTTTGCCTTCCCCAGCCTATCTTCACTTTTGTGGTCTTGCAGATGTTTTTCTCCTCCACCATCCTTTTTAATGGCATTTTACTGGTACACCCATAGGTGGGTCTCTCCCACTTTGTTGGTGTTCTTATGCAGTTTCAATGATTTGTCAGCATCAGCATGTCAGACATTTGAGCTGCTTGGCTGAATATTAAAAAATGTTTACGTTTAGAATTAAGGAAAGCTTCTATATTCTATTTAGTTAGAGCATGGCAGACTACAGTAATTTTACAATATATCCCAGCTCTTTGAAGCACTGAAAGAACTGAGCCATTGCCTTGTAATTTTTATATAAGGTTGTATTGTAGCCTGATGTAATCCTAACAGTACATAGAATAATTGTACATTTAGGAGCCAGCTTCCTTTCTTAGAATCCTAATCACTGTAGTTGAGGTATTTAAAAATAAAATGATGTGACTGATTAATTGCATGTACACATGGTATTATTCTATAGGTCCATTCAGTTATTTGAAGAGAGGTAACTACAAGTAATGCTGCCAGTTCTTGCTTTAAAATACAGTAGAGAACCTATGACTCCTGTTTTGTTTTTTGTTTTCTCCCCAGACCTATTATCTGGAGATTGTTTCTCTGGACTCAGTTTTCTAAGTCCCCCAACATAGATTCAAGCTGCTGTAAAGTACCTGGTAATCTTGAGGGTCACAAGTATATGGCCATACCTCTCAACTGTCCAGATTTTTGCAGTTTGTCCCACTTTTTGCCTATTTCTGGACTGTTTCACATATATATTTTTTTTGGCAAATCACTGAGAACTAAAGTCACTAAATAATTACTGACATTTGAGTTTCAGACTTCATATCTATCAGAACATGCATGCTAATACAAATTCTGGTTATTCTAACATCTTTCTAAGTTTATAATCAACATAGGAACAATGGCAAAATAGCATCCTCCATCTTTCTAGATCTATCAAAAGCATTTGATACTGTCTGTCATAACAAACTTATACAAGTACTCTTAGAACTAAACCTTAGTTAATCCACAATTACTTGGTTCAAAGACTACTTAACAGGGTGCCAGCAAGCTGTAAAATGGCAGCAAAGTATATCTCCTCTATTGCACGTTAACTCGAGGTGTACCACAAGATTCCATTCCAGGTTCCATCCTTGTCACAATTTTCACTAATAATCTACATACTGCTACCCTGCTGGCATCCCTAGTCCAATATGCAGATGATTCTACATTACCTGCTGCTCAACCTTCACCTTTGCCAAACTATGGAACTTACTTCCATTATATATAAGAAACACAGTTAGCACCACCACCTTCAAACAAATGCTAAAAAAATCACCTCAACTCTTCCTGGCTATGTTCCTGCTCTATAACCTAACCTCTTCCTTCTCCTTATATAACTAAACTCCTATGCTTTTTCCTGCTACTGACTGATGATATTTTCTCCATATTTATTATTTTTTCATCATTTGTTGCTACTGGTACAATAATGCTGATTACTATATCTCTGAGTATACCACTCTAAATTCTTGCTTTTATGTATATAATCTATATATATTACTGTAATCAAAACAACTAGATTCCTACTTTATATATTCTGTATATATTACTGTAATCACTACGTGTAACACTGTTTCTACTTCTGTACCAATTAATGTTTAATTTTTTCTGTAGCTATGCTCTTGTAGGAGCTTTTCTCCCCAGACCTCCACTGAAAATGGGTTCTTTTAGGCCCAGTGGACTTTCCCGGTAAACAAATGCAATAAAATAAAATAAATATGCGGTACATCATCATTCCAACAGTTACAACTAATGCAGCAGTCCTTCTCTACAGTTGAAACCTGGCTTTCTGAAGCTCAGCTTATTCTAAACCCCAACAAGACCAAACTCATGATATTCCAAACAACTAGAGCTATAGATCCCTCTCGCTGTTTAAGATCATATCTACAAACAATATAGCCATCTCTACTCTTTTCCAGGCTAAACATCTGGGTGTTGTTGTTGACAACACTATAAAATTTGACCTACAGATAGCCCAGACAGTCAAAAAGGTAAGTAAAAAACTTGGTACTCTCAACAGAAATAGACAATACCTAACCAATAGCACAAAGGCTACATCACAAGAACACATCTGATCTCCACACTGCTATATGCCTCACCCTTTCTGACAAACCTAAAGAAATCAGACCTAGCAAAATTAGATACTATAATAAGACTGCAAAGTTTGTAACAATTAGATACTATAATAAGACTGCAAAGTTTGCAACAGACTCCAACTTTAGAACGCATCATTGCATTGCACTCAACTTGACTGGCTAAACTACCTCAGCTCTTAACTTGTGCCCAACTTATTCTGGCCCATACACTTCTAAATCAACCTGAAAAAAACCCTGCTCTGCACAACCTTCTACTCCCTACACTAGTAGATGGTCTTTACGCTCAAGTAATAAATCCTTCTTAAAAGTTACCAAATCCAACTATGCCTCTGGGGATTCCCTCTATGCAACATGCATAGCCAAAATCTGGCACTCATTATCGACATATATACAGACAATTTCAAATGCAGTTTAAAAAAATCCCATTTACTGAATACAAAGCTATGCTTATGCACCAAAGCTGGATACGTTATGAGTGTCTTCTTGCAACCACCCCCCCCCACTATGTAACTCCTCTATCCTCTCTTCCCTGTTCTTATCTTGTCCGCACCATCCTTTCCTTTACTCAATCTCTGCCTCCAAAACATCCAGCACATTTTCTCAGTTAGTAACTGGTCTATTTTCTCTCTGTTATTATCTCTCCCTGATAATATAGTTCTCTGTTGTAATGTTTTGATATTTTGTACAATTGTCCTGTTGTAAATGTGGAGCTTTTCTCCCCAGGTCTCTGCTGAAAAAGGAAATGTATCCAGTATGACTTTCCTGGTAAACAAATGTAAAATAAAATAAAAATAAATAGGTAACAGGATCAGAAAATGAAATGTTAGCTGAAATCTTATTACCTGATCCACAAAGGTTGATTTTGTGCATGAATGTGAAGTGCTGGTGACTTCTGGAAAGATCACTTGTCAAAATAGCTTTCCTTTCTATCAAGATACATTGTATATATCTTATTTGTTACTGTATTATTTTATTAAAGAAAAACTTGTGAACTTCCTTTGTCTTCCTTTTATTGGTATCAGTATATGTCTTGGGAAGAGAGAGAGAGAGTGTAAAAAACAGGTCTCTGGAGCTAGTGGCAACACTCAGGTACAATCTAAGAAGCAAATGTCTTTTGGAATCATTGTATGGTTATACATGAACATGGAAATTAACTTAAAAAAAAAGACTAATGCACATAATTTCTATTTCAGAAATAAGTGAACAAACAATTCAGTTTTAATGTCTATACTGATTGAAAAATATGCACTCATACCAAATTTTTCTGACAACTAAGGGATGAGATGTATTGCAGTACATCTGCATTATAAGTAAACATATGCCATATTTCAATTGCATAATTTTCCTCCACACTAACACTTCTCTAATGTGACATTGAGATGCAATAAACTGTAATGATGTAGTTATTGATGACAAATAGGAAGCAAACCTTAAAATACAATCTGTGATTGGTAAGAATTTGTTCTTTTATAGTTTATTATCCAAAATCAGTTAAATGACTTCTATAGAAAATCACATAATAATTAAAACTTAATCAGTGTTTATTTTCATCATTATAGCAAGTCACAGAAATAGATTAAAAAATTATTAAAATACGTTTTTCACACACTGCTTTCCTGCCTTTGTGTACTACATAAAAATATGGATATTTTAATTATTTTACGAAATGTAGCTGGAGGTGCAGTATTTCCTATGCATAAGTGTACTGTCTAGTTTTATTACTGTATAACCTCCTTTTATGTCATAATCTCTAGTGTTTATTGTTAGAAGAGGAGTAGATGTAAGATTGTTCCAGCAACATGTTTACACTTTCAAATGTACTTACTGCAGGAATTTCCAAAGGGTTTTTCAGAATAAGAAGTAAAATCTAATATTATAATCAGAGATACTGGTAATCCCTGAAACAACAGCTTCCACTCACCCAGAAGGCCAGTATAATGTCAATAATTACATGAGAGTTACATAATTGAAATTATCCAGTGCCCAGACAAGATGAGCTGAAATGCATGAATTAATTGCAAACATGCTTATGATCAATTTGAGACAGAGTTTGACAATGTGATGCTCCTTCAATGATTAACATTTCAATCTATACAGAAATAAAAATCTAGAAGTATGATTTTTTTTAAGGAAAGTGAAATTACCTCTTGGATGGCTATAGAAAAGTAACTTTCCCTGACCAATTTACCATATTTGTATCTGTACCATATTTGTATTTCTTACATTCTAATCTATAAAAAGTAAGTTGCTAGACTTTAAACTTCTGTACCTTTCTTAATAGTCTGGAAAGTATGCTGTGCGAGTGCCTAAAGATGAACATCATTGACTGTTTTTGTTCTTTAAATTACATACACATCTGTTTTGTATCTTCAGACACTTTCAATATGGTCTTTGTACTTAAAAGTTTGTAATCTGAGAGCCACAGAGACAGATATTTCAATATTTGTCTTGATTTTGGACTTGAGAGCCATAATTCACATACAGTGGTACTCACTCATTTTTGATATAACATGTTAAATAATTTCTGTCTGTCTTCTTTCAAGTTCAGTACCCTTAAGTACTTTTTCTACTTTGAGGTTCTACGATTTGGACATTTTCCCTGCACTGCAAACTGTTTCATGCATATATTAAGTCTCCTGAGTTTCCTTGACGAGTATATCCTTTTCCCTTATAAACAGAACTCCACTCCAATTATGTACCACAGTATGCGACTATAAGCTTCGTGATCTAACTATATGAAATCTAATATTAATAATCATATTTTGCACCGGTGGATTAGTGGATGAATAGATGAGGCAAACATTGTTTAAAATTGTATTGCTTTTCTATATCAAGTTACCATTTTCGATATATTTGCATTACAATAAGAGAAGTGAAACTTTATTTGCTTTGTTTCTTTATTTGCTAATTTGAGTTTTATGTAAATGCTAACAGGACCTTTGCTATTGATGCTAGATCTTTTGCTTTTAGTTAGGCTACTTGATTTATCAGCTTTTTTTGTGTCAGACAACTGAGAAAAAAGGTTTACTCATTTTCTGTATTTTGCTTTACACTGTGTACACTGTTATTAGAGAAATTAATGCAAATAGGTTTGCTGAGAAGATATGGTGGCTGTTGTAGAGATGATCAATGAATTAGTTTCATTTTATGAATTTACATTTTGTTGACCCTGCCAGGTAGTGCCCATTTTCAGAGGGGACCTGGGTTTATTATGGTTCATAAACGATCAACATGCAAACCATAAATTATATACATGAATGAATTTAACAATTTACAGTTATTCATTCCTATCTGAAGAACCACAACTCTCATACACAATGTATAGTGTAGTTAAATTTATTGTAAAGTGCTTTTTTTTTTAAATTATGCTTAACAATGTAACAGCCATAGAAAATATTAGGTTTGAAAAGATAACAGTTTTCACTATGCAACACAAAAAAGCACCAAGACAAACATATGCAGTAGCACTGTGATATTTTCATCAGTTATAGGTGAGTCTAAATTTGAAAAATTGGTGTGTTGAAATATTACTTCAAAGGCAGCTGAAAACCTTGAAATGGTGCATCTGCATCCGTGTACTACAAGTTCTTTCAAATGACATCACTAACATAGGATCATAGGAGGTTACTAAGCTATCTACCCGAAGGTCATTTCAAGCCTAGCCATTTCCTCCCAATGTAGTGCCATAGATACTCTAGTCAATACCCAGGATTGTATTTAGTAATGACTGCCCATGTTCAGGAGGGTTGTGGGCACAATCCATGATAAGAATTTATGGTACCTCATCTACTCATCCAGGTTCCTTTTGAACAGTGTCATAGAGGTGCTCCGCTTCACATGAATTGGCAGCCTATTCCACAGATGCGTCAGTCACTGCGAGACAAATCTTGTTGCATACATGAGAGTTATACATGTGTCCTCCCATTGTCTTCTTGAGAATTGCTAATTCAGTCTTTCTTCCCATGCTTTTCTAACCTCCTCTATTTCACATAGTCATTGTGAAATATTTTATATGCCCTACTAATTATCCCTTTTCTAACAGCAGCTTCTGTTCTATATTCAGCTAAAGACTCTACCAGAGGAGGTCTTTCACTTAGGATTCCTCCATCCCTTTCTCTTTACCTGTACAGTATCAATTCCTGATAGGGAAGGTAGTCTCTAGTCCCCTTGGCCTCTTCCCATTCTTTTACCTTTCCCTCTCTAGTTATTTGCTCCCAATACCTTGGTTCCTTTGCCAGTTTTCCTAAATAAATTGCATCCCCCACTTTGACCCTTGACCTCTTCCCCTTCCAGATAAATTATCTCGTTATTAACTATTGTCCACAGTTTCTCCTCTGGTTGATAAATATGCCTAACCTACATGACCTGTATAGAAAACTATAAGGACTAAAAGCACCTTCACTGTTTGTAGCTTGCTATCCATATCCATAAACAAGAACTTTGAATTTCTCAGCTTTTTATATTTTAGTCTATTTCCACATATCCTTAGCTGCATAACAGAATCTTTTTTAATCCATACTGCTAAATAGTTTATTTTATCATCTTCCTATAAATATGGGTATTGCTGAACCAATTCATGTGTACAGCTATAGCCTTTGTTTTATCTTCATTAATTTTATATCCCCAAAAGACTTGAAACTGACTCAAGATGTTACTTAACACAGAAATTTCTTTCTCTGGTTTTATCGGGTACAAAATAATATCGTCAGCAAATAAGCCAACTTTTCTTGATTACCATACCAATTATATCCTTAATTTTGAGTCCTTTATTTTCTTTGCCAGTAGCTCCGAAATATAAAGCAAATAACACATGGGAATGAGAATGCACCTGCCTAGTTCCTCTGTTTAGTCAGAAAGGAACCCCTCTACTTAAATTTTTCCCTCCAATCCCTCGTATGTACACCTAATTAACCTTTTTACTCTATCAGGCAATGTAAGTGCTTCCATAAAATCCCAGCTTACTCTGTTGAATGCTTTCTCTGCTTCAGGATCAACTAACAACAGATATATTTTCTTATACTCTGCTTCCCTCTGGGTCATCATTGTTTATATAGTCAAATGATTGCCTTTGCGCCACAAAAGCACATTGATCCATACCCATCAGTTTAGGCATCACCTTTGCCATTCTTTTAGCCATATAGGCATAAACACTTTATAATCAAGGATTACAATTGGAATGGACCTAATATGAAGCTGGATCTGCTGGGTCTTTACCATCTTTAGGTATTACAGCTGGCACCACTTTCTTCCAAGATGTTGGTGCTTCTTCTCCATTTAAAATACCATTAAACAAAACCTTGCAGATCTTTATCAACTTCTTTCCTCCTAGCTTCCAAAATTCCTCAAGGATTCCATCTATTCCTGGAGACTTTCCTGCAGATTGATTGTACATCATCATTTTTATCTCCTTTCTTCCTGTCTTAACTGTTGATTGTTGAGTGCTGCAGCACCTTTTATTTTAGCTTTGGTCTCCCTCTTTTGATTTCCCTTCTCAACCACTTCACTATGATGCATGAAGATGTTAACCTCTTATGTTTTTTCCTTCTGTCTCAGTTTTCAGCTTCTTATGATTTCTCCCATTTGCCGTCATCATGACCACTGCCTTGTCTGTTCTCTCTTCCATTCCGTGTGCCTTTAGTTTGCATTTCAATCCCTTATAACTTACAGTAGTTCCTGTTTACAGTCTGGTTGTAGTGCTAGAACAACTGCATACAGCAGTTTTCCTGATCTATTCCCTCTAACCTGTTTGTTGATGTAATCCATCACCAGCATGAACAGGAGTGGGCTTAGAGATAAATCCCAATACATACCTTCTTCCACTGGGCCATTACATTGTAAGTCTGAATAATGTTTGTCTGTGTATCATTGGATAATTGTACATAGCCTGCATTAATTTTGTAATTTTTCTAGCACTTCAAAACATTTCAAAATGCCTAAATCAGCTTTCCTGGGACAATGTATGTTTCTCCATGTCTGGGAATGTCAAGTTAGGCATCCCTCATCTCCATCTTCTCCACTGCATGTCCCATTCAAAACATGAGGTTATTGTATTGCCCAGAAACTGATCTGCTTATCTCCCATCTTATTTTCTACAGCTCTGGGTATTCATTTGTAAATTGGTCTCTAGTTCTGTCATACAGTATGACAGTAGTTTTATGCCTCAGTAATGCCCATAACTGTGAATATTTCCTTCTTTTTCTTTACAATGACATTATCATGTGTTTTCTTCAGTCACCTTTTACATGCTTCTCTCTACATACTGTAACTTGCAGGGGCCTGTTCTCCCATAATACACCTAGCGTCTTAATTATATCTGCCATGACTTTATCTGAGCTTGTTCCTTTCCCTGACTTACATTTCCTTGGTGCACTTTGTATTTCTAGAGAGATTTCTATTCTTCTTTATCCTAGACTATGCATGCAGCAGTCCAGCTTCTGCAGTTTTTTTCTATATTCACAAGCTCCTTAAAATACTCCGTCCATCTGTTATGGGAGCCCTTTCAACTGGTAATCAGGTTGTTGCTGGCACTATGGTTTTGTCTTATCCTATTTGCCTTACCACCTGATAAGAGCTTCTTTGCCAAGTCATTTTCCAGAACTTGGTAGAGGTTCTCTGATGTCTTGCTCTTTGGCATTGAGACTGTTATAGTAACTTCTTTATTAGCCAACCAATATTCCTTCATAGCCTAGTCAGTTGTTTCTGTCTCACACTTCTTCCTGCACTCCTCTTCCTTTCTTTTGATAAGTTTATAGACTTTTCCATTCTACCACTAACTATCCCTGTGCACCTTATTTACACACCTGGCTTTACAACAAATCCATGCTGTCATCACCAAATGTGCTGTTTTAAGATATTTATAACTCCACAGGTAATTACTAGGCTATTGATCTGTGATGATCTTAAGCCTGACCTTACATTCCTATTGTAGAAGTTTAGCTCTTTTATATTCTGTGTATGAATAACCCAAAGGAAGGCAGAATACAGATATTTATGGACACTTACTTGTTGACCCTATCCATGAGGGACATGGGTGCTAAATTTGGGTGAATTTATGGTTTCTCATCCATTTGTCTAAATTGTATTTGAATAGGCTAAGAGAAATACTTTATCTGGCAAGGAAGACTATTCCATTGATGGAGTATTCTCTATGATACGTACCTAGCCCCCCCAACATGTCCTATTTATGTTCCAAAAGAGATTGTGATCTGTTGAGCAGGCTCAGAGTTGCTTACCAAGTTATTGGGATGTGAGGACCTTAAGATGCCTAGCCTTAAATTTCTGTGGTAGTTTTTAGTCCTCATATTTGCATATAAATAACCCAAAGACAGGCCAACCAAGAATATGTTGGGTCATTTACATGTTTCCTGTAGTCATAATGGACAGGATTGCTATACCGGGGTGAATTTAAATGCTATACATTCATTCATTCATTTAAACAACATTTGAATAGAATAACAGAAGTAAAACAGAGTTGAAGACAGTTGTATAGAAGCAGTCCTATCCCTCCAACATGATATGCATTTATTTTACAAAAGAGTCTGAGATCCTTTGAGTGGGCACTTATAACACTACTGGACATGTGAAGCTGTAATAGGTCTGAAAGTATAACATTGACAATCTTCTGCGCCACTTATTTGTTACATTTCATTGACTTTTTTTTTGTTGTGATGGTGATTTATGAGACTTTTTAAAATATTGCAGATATGCATTCCATTTGTAGACCAAAGAACGTGTGCACTGTGTTTATTTTTCTTGTTTATATTTGCAAAATTAAACAAAAATTAAAGTTCAGTAGGTGACCAGTTCAACAGAGACAGAAATTAATGACTGCCGACCTTTAAAGAAGACAGAGTGGTAGAAGGTATAAAAGATGAAATGTTAAGTGGGTACAGAATAATCAAATGCACTGTGGAAATGTTTGTTAATAAGAGAATTTGTGTTGAGTAAACTACATTTGCATCATTCTGGGAGCATCTGACCTGCTGTTGACTGGAAGGAAATGAAGTTGATGATAAATAATGGCGGAAATAATTCCTCAATATTACCTGAAATAAAGTGATGGTGCAAGATACTTTATTAGGGCTGTGTGAAACATGAACAGAGTAGGGGTGGTATCACATTTATAGTGGGATTGCATTCCAAGCTACAGAGTCATAAAAATGGAAGGTCTGTGCTTGTACTGCTGGTAGTGCTGCCTGCAACCTTTCTACTTGTTTATGAACTTTTAATCAGCGAGTGCCAACATGCTGAGTTATAGCTCATAATTTTCTTCCTCTGTGACTGTCTTTCCCATTCGTTTAATAGGACAGGGACAACACTATTCATCATACACAAGTTTAATAATTTGTAAGATGACTCTTTCCCCCACAGTTGTGTGACCGTGATATTATATATGTGTACGTTTTATATACATATATGTATGTATATGATATATATACATATATATATATATATATACATATATGTATGTATATGATATATATACATATATATATGTGTGTGTGTGTGTATATGCATGCCAAAGTACACTGGAACTAAGAGAAAGGCTACCAAAGGTAGGTATCGATACGTATAAGACCAATAAATAAAAACAGATACCGAAACCACCACAGTGTATAATATAAAATGTACTTTTAATTGCAAAATGTTAAAAGGATAAGTACTTTATATGTATGTATGTGTGTGTGTGTGTGTGTGTGTGTGTATATATATATATATATATATATATATATATATATATATATATATATATATATATATATATATGTGTGTGTGTAAAGGGGAGCAAAGTCATTCACTTGGGAAGGGCAGGGGGCTTGCCTCCCTGCAAAAAACTGAACTTGGTGATGTGTGGAAATGACAGTTTGACCAATTATGATAGACTAGTTGGTTCCTCAGGAAGCTGGAAGACAGGGATTTGGAAAGGGAGAGTGGTGCAAGGAGCTGGAATGGATAGTTTCAGTGATGGATAGCTTCTTAGAAAGCAATAGGGACCAAGGTATCGGAGCTTGTAGATGGAGGCTGAGATAGTAGTGGTGCTGTTACATATGATGGGGAGCTAGAGAATATGATCAAGATTAAGGCACTGGTGTTATCCTTGTGATGAGTGAAATGTGAAATTAAAATTTTTGTTTAGAGTTGCATAGAGGTTGACAGTGTTGGTAACATATTGACTAAGAATGAGAAAAGTACTCGAGGACAAGAATAATACTCCATTTCCAAGAATTATGAAGGAATGTATAGTGAGAAATTTAATGGCCCTATGACACGGTGTGTGTATTGAAGTGACTACTTCCTTTTGAGAATTTTACAGGCTGAGATTCCAAAAGGCCACCTAGATATTTAAATATTTACACTATTTCAAGATTTTTGCCTAAAAGAGTAAGGACTAATTAGTCAGTAGGGTCAAACAGCACTGCCTTGGTATTGTCTCCATTACATGCCAAATATTTGCTGCTTAGCCAAACTGACACATTATATAAATTGTTCTGAAAATAGCTATGGATTGGATTGGGTAAAAGTGTGTTTCTTGTTAGAGCCATATCATCAGTATAAGTCATAACTTTTTCCCCAGGTAATGGGCAAAAACTTAAAAAAAGAAAATGAACAGCTTAGAACAGAACTCAAGGTATTCCTTTGGAAATCTTGAAATTTATGGAGACCCTGCAATATACTAGCACTGTTCTGGGCATCCTCCTAGGCAGTTAAGGAACCTGCTCAGTGCCACTGAGCAAGAACATTAGTTATGAGTCCAGACTGCTATAAACTGTGCTGTTCAGTGAAGTAAATGTGGTGCGGTTGCTATGTTCTTTGTAGAAACCATGGAGTAACTCATAGTTGGGAGTCCGGAAATACCACTAAATCAGCCTCTGAAACATTTTATAATATCTTACTAAGTAAACATAGTAAGGAAAATGGTAAATTGGATACTGGAGAAGAAGAGAAATATTTTGGAATGAAGATGAGAGGGTGTCCTTAAAGAGGAAGCAATGTCAAGGTTAATAGACAGAGAATGATAAATCAGCAAGTGGAATAAATACAAATGCATCATAAGCTTTAAGGAATTTGGTTACACATCATGTGTGTCACATTTCCCAAATGATATACCCTTGTCATTTGTTAATGCCATTTACATAAGCTTAAAAGAGACAGAAGCAGTGGTAAATGAGAGAAGTTGATGGGGCTTGATAGCAGGGTGTATCCATTTTGTGCACTGGGGTTTGGCAGAATGTGGTTTTGTATTTTGAAATGTCTTCCACCATTGATTTGGAGAACTTTATTCAGTCTGCAGTCTTATATAGTAGTTATTTAAACTACCTATGAGGTACTTTAATTTTCTCCAAATATTATAATTAATCAATTTGTTTTTGGTTTACAAGTGTAGCTTTTGCCCTATATCACACTCTTTGTTGCATGCTGTTGAATAACACAGATCTTCTTTGGATACAATATTTTGTGATAGCCCTAAGTATTTTTTTTCTGTTTGAACAGTAACAAAATGAGATTATGAATCAAGTTGTTGACTCTTGATGTGTGCTAAGATGAGTGGCACAGAAATAGTAAACTTGAAGAGATAAGATGGTATTAAGGAAGGCTTCAAAAATAATATCACAGGACAGGCCCCCATCTATATTTAACATGAGAAATAATAGGAGATCAAATACCATTAGAAATATTCTTAAAGACAGAAAGCTATCTGATGTTTTTTTTTAAAGTTCTTTCCCCAAAAAATTGTCTGTATTGTGAAGTGGTAACTTAATGGCGGAAACTGAATACAAGGTTGAGAAAGTCTGTGAAGTTTGTTTAGTAAACAGACTATGGTATCTGTGCTGATTTTTTTTTTAGGTCTGGTTGAAGCTATAAGCTACTGATGTGAAGAATATTTCAGGAAGCAACTACTTTGCAGCTATTTTATAGTGGAAAAGGAAACTCTGAACAAGGAAATCCTCAACATGGATTGCATTTTGTGACTTCAGAAAAGAGGCTGCAATGTTTATGATTTGTTTAATGGGTTTTGTGGAAAAAAAAAGTGGGGAAATATAGAAAAACACCAATGTTGATCTTTAGGTAATTGCCAGTGACACAGTCACAAAATGTGTAGTTTGCATGTTTGTGATTTTTGCTAGTAGAAGAAGCAGTTTGTTATAAAAAAAAAAAAAAACAGATGCGAGAAGTGAAGAAGGTCCACAAAATACTGCATGATAGTCAAAACTGAAATTATGAAAAATGTGTTATTTTGTGGTTCGGAAAACTGAAAATGGATAGTGCATTAAATTAGGTTTCCAAGGCTGCCACTGCCTGATATGTTTAAGTTTAGCAACCTTGAAGTGCAGGAGCTTTTCAAATAGATTCTGAGTATTAATGGTTGCACTGGTGATGACTATGTACAATAATGCTGAAACATTTATGTAGCTTTATCAGATATGGCTGATGGTATAAGTGTTTACAGGGGAAAGTTGCCTGTATAACATGATGGCTTGTCTGGTAGAGGTAATACTGAGACAGATTTCATAAGTCATGATAAATTTAGTTAAGATTTTTAATATGAAAAATAAAATTTATATGATGGTGCAAAGTGATTTAATCTGATAATACTTGAAGGTAATAGTATAGCTGTGTAGGTGTTTAGCTCTCAGGAATGAGCCAGGAAAATGAAATCAAGACCAAAATGGAATTTATAGATCTTTGTCAAAGTTAACACTTTCATCTGAACAGACTATCAGAATGTGCAGCAATACAAATAGTACATTTATAATTATTAAAACAGAGTGTAGAACCTGTAACGGCTAATAAAATAAGTACATAAAAACTTACATCTTAAAAAGCAAATACCATAAAATAAAAAAGATCAGTTTTCATTTAGATTACAGAACAGGTTTAAAATTGTTTGTTCTTGAAGAGAGAAGTAATGTAATTGGACCTGCAAGATATATTCTTTAAGGTTTAGCAGATTATCTGAATATCCCCTCTCTAGTATCACAAACCACAAAAAAAAAAACACAATTGCTTAAAGTACCGGCAAACGATGGCATACCTGTATAAACCATTACTCATGTTCTTTGACTAAATTGCACTTATTGTAATATATTTTTTGTTGTATTCCACTTGAAACTCTGGCTACATAAACTGCTGAGAAATTTGTTATTGCCTGTTACAGCATCTATTTATTTACTGGCAAAGTCCATATAGCCTGGGGAGAAAAGCTCCAAGCACATAATTAAGATGTTACAATACAAGAGTATGAAATCTAAGAGAGAGGTTTATAAAACAGAAAATCAGAAGGATTGGAGAAAAACTTGAGGACACAGTAATTATTAGGCTAAGTATCAGCTGTAGGTTACAAATGTTTAAAGCAAATTCACAAAAATCATTTAAATCATGAAAATTAATCTTATGAATATAAAATTTTGAAACTGGAGTTCATCTAATCAGCTTAGGGCATTTCTGTAGTTTGTGGATGTGAGAAGGGAAATAAAAATGTGATGGGGTCTTTGTGGTAGGGTCTTTTTTGTAGAATGGTATGCTAGTTGTGAATCTGACAGTCTATACATTAGTAATGGAACATATATAAACAGACACAAATACTTCAAATGGAGGTGAAAATGAGATTTGAACAGTTCAATGATATTAGTTTGCCTAAGTGAGGGGGAGGGGGGGATTTTATTCCATTTCAAAGCAAGATGTTTGGCATAGACAGCATTGCCAGTTATATTTTGTAGGTAGTAGCAGGAGTGAGTTTGGTATAAATGTTGGAATGAGATTTTCAAGGGATGGGAATTTTTTGGGATTATGTATAATGTTATGAATTACCTTTAGCTGGATGTATGAGAGGTGGCTTAGCAGTATCATCCTATTTAGTTGCTGCAAAGCTAGGCTGTGATGTTTTCTGGATAGAAAGCTGGCTGTAAATTTGGTCAGTTGGTTCCAGCATTGTCCAGCTATGATTAGTATGGAGGATGACAGGCCAGTGTGAATAGGGGATGTATATAAAAGGGTTGGTGTTAAATATAAGCTAGAGATTTTCTGATGCTTGACAGGAAAGGTTTAGTTCTGTAGAGGAGACCTAGTTTTTAAATTTTTAAATGGAAAATTGAATGTCATGATCAAATTTTAAATTCTATCTACACTGATTCCTAGGATCTTGGCTTGTGGAATTTCTTTGATTATGGTTTTGTTAGATGAAAAAATACTCAAGCAGGAGACCACTTTTGAGTGTTTTTTAGAGGTAAATAATATCTGTCTGGTTTTCTTAAAGCTGAGTAGAAGATATACACCTTGCAGCCATGTTTTAAGTATTTAAGAATGCTTCTTAAATGTGTCTTTGCAGTTCTTGAAGGGTAGAAGCTGAGCGGGAAAGGGTGGAATCACCAGCATGTTGGATATAACCATAATATAGAGGATAAATCTCAGCGCCATTCCTAGCTGTCCTCTAATTGCAAATGCAACTGCATTCTCCCCACCTAGCCTACTAGTTACTCTACTCCATCCTGAATTTCTAACCACCTTGGCTCACTCTGAATGTAAGCTAATCTGATATTATTATGAATGTATATACTGTAAATAGTTTATTTCCCCTTTTCTGTCCTCTCTTGTAATGAATTCATTACTGCCATCATAAAGATTTAGATGCTATGTAACCAATGAACAATTCATGTCTCTAACTTGAAATGTAATTGTATTTTTAACTCTTTTTACTATACTTTGTTGTATCTTTAACTTTACTATGTAGTGTGGAGCTTTTCTCCCTGGGCCTACACTGAAAATGGGCTCCCTGAGTCCAGTGAACCTCCCCAATCATCAAACTGGAAATAAATAAATAAATACTGTTGGATGCTAGTGACAGGTTTGTTCACTGTGTGTAGGCCATTAATAAGTACAGTGAATAGAAATGGACATACAATGAACTCTTGTGGTATGCTGACTGAGACTGGAAGGGAGCCAAAGAGTTAATTATGCCACTTCACATCTTGTCAATTAGTTGGGTAGCTATAAAATCATAACATAGAGAGGGTCTATATCACATAGTCGAAATTCTATAACTCTGAACACCTAATGGTCGAACCATTATGTTCGAAGTTACAGAACTTCAACTACCTAAAAAAAAAATAAAAAAAATGGACACAATAAATTGCTGTAAGCAGGGGGACAATCCCCCCTGCGCCCCCACACCTCTGCTATGTAAATATACCAACTCCGAGATCACACCACATTGAAGTGAATGGAAACCTCTGCTTATGGATATTTCCATTCAAATGCTCAAACTTTTACAAATTTGAACGTATGGTCTTGACCATATGTAAAGTTTGACTATGTGATAGGAACCCACATAGAAGATGTAGAGACACTGAGGTAATATAGTTTGCCTAGGATTTTATGGTGAGAAATTGTGTGGAATGCCTTGGATAGGTCCACAAAAGTAGCAGACACTAAGACTTCTGCATTTCTATTAAGATTTACTATGTTTAAGAACTTAGGTAGGGCAGTAGTGGCACTTTTGAGTGGCCTGAAGCCACATCAGGTGGAAGATAGAAGATTTGAGTCTGAGGTCTGAACTAACCTATGAAAATAATAAAATTAATTAAGTTAATTGGTTTACAAGAAATCTATTTATTTGCTACAGAACATTCTGTTTTAATACCTAAGAAGCGTTCATGTCATTTTTAAATCATTAGATAAATGTAAAGGAGTGACACTTTTAATTACAAAAAGGATTGCAAAATTATTGATAATTGCATAGACAATAATAGAATAATTCATTAAAGATAAAATATAAAAAACCTTTTTGATAATTCTTCAAATTCTATTCCATTTACTAATTCTATTCTTCTTAAATGATTTAGCTGAAGGTTTAAATTAACTTGATTAGAAGAATATTATTTTGGCAAGTGATTTCAATGTTTGTTTTGCTTCACAATCAAGGTTAACTAATAAGAGTGTTTTGGAGAGTTTATTGACTTTTTAATAGATTACTAAAACTATAAATATCCTTTACTGTGTGGCATAAGACGGGAGCGCTACAGAATACTGAAAGTCCAAAATCCTGAAGACCAAAATCCTGAAAGTTCAAAATACTGAAAACACAAAGGATACCAACACTCACTATATTCCAGCACAAGTACATACAGAAACATATTACCCTTCCACTATATGCAGCGGGGCAAGCCCCCCTGCATCCCCCACAACCCCTGCTACTTAAATATATCAACTCCGAGATTGCACTTCACTACACTAAGTGCAATCTTGGAACTGATTTATTTAAGTAGCTGGGAGTGGGGGGGCACAGCCCCCCACATGGGGGATGCAGGGTAGCTTGCCTCTCTGCTTATACTTGGAGAACAGTAATATATAGTTTGTGTTTTATTTGTTTCTGTATGTACTTGTGCTGGAATGTAGTGAGTGTTGGTATCTTGTTACACTTCATTTTTTTGTCTGTTTCATTTGTTAACCATTTGAAACACATCGCTATATCACCTAAAATTATTTCTGATCATTCCCCCCTATAAGTGCAATTGTTTTTCTTAAATAAAAGTTCAAAATATCAGTTAACTGATAATTAATTTATAATAAACATTTCTATCAATGAGCTGACATTAACCATAGAAGAATTTTGGACAAATCATTTTTAAGAAGGTATCAGCTAACTGGAACATTGGCTACCACTTAAAATATATGTGAATATTTTCCTTTTCCATTTTACCTTAAAGATAAAAATCAACAGAGAAAATTAGAACACATTGCAGAACATCTTACTGTCTTTGATCTTTCAATGAGCACAAATTATGTCAGGTTATTCATTAAAAGTCTAGGTTACAAGCAGCATGGGACAAATTGTGGTCTGGTCTTGGTAGAAATAATTGAATGAGATGCAAAAAAAGAAAAAATATCCAGCTGAATGTCACTATTGTTTATACTTAATTATTTTATATCATATTCCTCATTTTGATCAAATTATTATTATTTTTTTACAAGTCTGATTTTTTATAGATGTTTTCATGAAAACACTTTCACTTCATTACAACATTACACATTCAACAATTCATTTTCAATACATTCTACACCTAACAATTTTATTAGATGTTGGCATTCTTTTTTTTCAAAGTATTATGCTGCAAACATAGACAATTTACAGACAGAGTTTAGTCATCCATATTATTCACATCCATAGTTTTTTTCTGTTTCTTGAAAGTTAACAAAGATCCTTTTAGATAACCACCCATTTTTAATATTATAGACTAACAGATTATTAATCATTATACACAATTTTTCACCTTATTAATATAAAAGACTGAACAGACAATCAATTTGTTTTATTTGCAACTAAAATACATGTATATTGCATTTCAATCTAATTGATTTTATTCATCAAATAAAAAAATAAATTGAATTCAATCATAACTATAAAAACATTTCATTGGTATACAAACATTTTTCATTTTATTAAAGAAGCAATCAAACATTTTAGATTTCAAATTATTATTTCATTTATTTCTTAAATTTATAATCATTTGTTTTAAATATAATGCTTTTATTTTTCCATATTAACTAACTATATTTTTGACATATTAATTTAAGCATATGTTTACTGAATTTAAATATATTATGATTTAAAAATATTTAAATATAAAAAATTTAAAATTTTATCAAACATGTAAATTAAAAATGTAAAAATTATTCCCATATAAAACATCTCTTATATCTTCCCATATAAAATGTTATAAATGTTATTAGAAGTAAATTTAAGATAAAAGTGGAATCATAAAGGTTAATAAATGGAATAGATAATTTTAAAAATCAACATTAAATCAAAAAGAAATATTACAATTTTTAAAAGAATACTAGTTCTTAAAAATCAAGGAGATAAACTTTATTGGGCAAATCAATACAAATCCTTTTTTGGTTGTAAACATTTCACACCTAGTACAAACAGAGGAACCTGTGTGCATATGTGGTGGCTGTGCTCTAGAATTGAACCATAGTGGTTTAAGATTAATTTTTTAACATTGAACTGATTTTTAAGATTAATTTTATTATGGATTGAAAATTATTTATGTAAGAAAGAATTTATGTAAGACTGAATTTTACATTTTTAAATTTATGATTTTTTATTACATTTATATTGAATTACATTAATTTCATTTTTTGATATTATTTTTATTTATTAGAGTCATATTTTGTATTATATTCTATGTTATTCATTACAAAACATTTTTCTAAGACCAGATATTCACAACTAGGAAGAGGGAGGATTCCATTTTATATTAATTGTTTAAATTTTTTTAGGGTAGGAGAAAATTTAATATGATTAAAAGTGGATGTAAACAATAATCATACCAAAAGATGTAGTGTTGTGAGTATGGCAATTGGACAGTAGTTGGACAGTTGAATTGTTGAGGGATGGTAGATGAATATATGAATCCATTCAGATGAATGGAACATAGGATTCTTGGATGGATATGATGGAAAAGTAGAGCTATGGATAAAAGAAAGGGTAAGGGTACAGCTATGATACATAAGTAGCAGTAGATAGTAGGTGTTTTCGATTTGACATGTGTGGGTGTGTTTGAGTCAGAGGAGTGTTAGGTGTGTTGATGTGTAGGGAGAGGAAACAATGTAGAATACTGAGATTAGAGATGTGTCTTAGTAGAGATGCAACTGAGTTAATAAAGTGAATGTTACATTTAGATGATATACTTTGATTTGAATCATTTGGGAGAGGGTTAGGTTGTAAGAATCTTCATGGGTGTAGGAGAACAGATTATTTTGGTTTTGCTAAGGTTGTATCTATGAAGATCTGTTGGTTGATTTCGAAGATTGAGAGTGTATGCATTGGTTTATTGAGAAAGAGAATTTATTATTATATTTTAGTTCTAGGGTAGTTTTATTAGTATTATATTTTTTTTTTTTAGAAGTTTTTTCATTGGTTGTTTTGTATGTCTTGTCACCCAGGAGTGTCTTGTCACCCAGAGACAGTTTTCATTGCTCATTTTTTTACTAGACGGGAAAGCTATAAGATGTTAAGAAAACAATATTTGCAATTTGTGTGTTTGTTGTGTGTTGTTTTTTCTTTTTCCCAGTTATCAGTTAGGGACAGTAAATTCCACTCAATTAGTTTTAGTTTAGTTTAGTTTTACCAAAGCTATACACCAGCTTCCTTGACTCACAACAACGGTCATCATGGTTCTTGCATGCAGTCTCCAGAATCGAGAATCAGCTGAGAACTTAACCAACCGACGCTTACTGTAAGGCTAACTTACACAATGCCCAAAGCAGCACACGAGCAATTGGCAATTCAAGTAGTGTGTTTAATTTAAGTGTCAAAATTGTTTTAGTTTAGGCGTTTTCAATTTGTTTTAAAAGGAAAAGTATAAAAAAAAGGAGGTTCCATGAAAAAAAAAAGGGTGTTTTTGGGAGGGTGTTGTTGGTTTAAAGGGGGTATTGGGTGTGGATAACCACTCACTCAGTTTATCTGCAAGGATTCCTAACTGTGTGAAGCTGCTGGGTTCCATGGTAAGGATCATAAATCTCACATCTTTTTGCTAAAAGCCTGACATTTTGAATATCTCTCCTTTGATGTAAAGTATTTTGTTGCATTAATATAAGAACGCTGGTCACAGGCTGCAACATTATACCTCAGTGATTTATCCCTCACTTATATTTTAGTTTACTTCCTTAATTTTCCTTGACAGTCCTTTTCCTTACATATACAAATTTGAGTATTTCTCCCTGTTGCTGCTGTATGTTATCTGATAATACACCAATTAGTACTCACTGTTTACCTAGTAACTGTCAAATCCACTGTGTGAGGAAGCATCATTGCTGAAGTTATTTGCTCACAACCTCTGTTTCTTGATGGAACAATCTCCTAAGCTAGAGCTTCACACATGAGACTGACATTTGAAACTTTTATTAGTGACCTTAAATTAATGATTTGATACCACTAGAGTTGTATATCCTCTGTCAAAAATTTTGTGAAGATTTCTGGTTTCTTTGTCAAAAACACTGTCATCATATGTTAATCTACTAATGGCACCAAAAATGCTTTTAAGCCCCCCCAAGCCAAACTGCCCAGCCTAACCACCAAACCAACCAGGCTGACTGCAAACACCAGGATGACCACAAATACACATATAAAATTTTATTGATCAAGTGCTTTTGTCTCCTACAACAGAGACTTCATCAGAATAACAAAATCCATTGACAATCCCTTTTAAATAGAACTAAAACCAACCTTATTGGTAGCAAAAAATTGTCATAATAAATCACAATTCCAGTCTTAAAGAGACAAAAAAATCAATACACAGTAAGACATGGTAGGTTACATAGGGAAACGGCAAAATAAATGAGTTAAAGTACACAAGATAAAAATGAAAAATATTACATATAAAAATGTTTGGGTTGAATTTGTTCCCCACAAATAAATACATTTGAAAAAATAAACATTTGAAAGAATATATGTATAAATCTACTAAAAGGTAAAACAAAATTTTCACATATTTTTTAATACCCTAATGCTTTTAACTTGAGGGCTGGAGTAATGGACAAATAACCTGGTGGTGTTCCTGCATGTAAACACAATTGCCACCTCAACTCACAGTATTCCAGTTGTAACACCCAGTCATCCCATCTTTCATGGGGTATAACCTGTTCCAACAACCAAAATCTAAAATCAGCCCCTTTACATACCTGGCTGTGTTTATGTAAAACATTGGATTCTTTTCTACTGTTCATTTCATAAGGTATTCATAAAGCCTCTGCTTTAAACTATGTTCATAGATTCATAGGTATGTACTAGGCAAATGCCCCTGGAGCCTTTACAAGCCCAGCCCATATGATTACTCTGGCATCGTGCCACCTGACCTTAGTTCTCAGTGGCTCTGTCAAGTAGAGCTACTGGAGTGATCCCCAGGGTGAATTTTCTATTTCCCATCCACTTGTCAAGATTTCTCTTTAAGAGGGCCAGTGAGGCACTCTGCTTGACATGTATGGCAAGTCTATTCCATAGCATGGGCAGTCTCTGGGTTATGAACCTGTCCCTCCAGCTTGTTCTGTTGATTGTGGTAATGAGGTTGAGGTCTGTGGAGCATGTAGTGTGGAGGAAATGGGATTTCTTTAGATGTAGCATTTCTAACAGAACTGGTCAGACATGGCTTTGTAAGTCAAGCAGAGATTGCCTCTAAGTAGGCGATACGAGACAGAGAATAGTTGGAGTGTTTTGAGTCTGTCCATACAGGACAAGAGTTTAAGGCCTAGGATCCTCTTTGTGAGGAACTTTTGCAGCCTCTCCAATTGTTGTAGGTGTCTAGTGAGGTACATGCCAAATGAGGCATTGTATTCGATGATTGGCCTAATGAGGGAAGAGTAGAGGGAGACAACGACCTCTTTCTTCATGGATGCAAAACCCTTAGTAATGATATATGCCACATAGAAGGACTTTCTGACCACAGTGGCAATGTGGTGGTCAAAAGAGAGGTTGCTATCAACCTGTGTTCCCAGATCTCTTATGATGCATTCTGTGTTCAGTGGACTACCATCAATGTGGTAATTCATGGAAACTGGGTTTTTCCCCAAAGGGGATGATGGCACATTTTTTGGCATTGAGCTTAAGGCCATTGTTCTGACACCAGTCAGTCTCAGTGAGGCCTCTCTCTAGGATGTCAACATCAATTGGGGAGTTAATTATGGCTCCCAACTTGCAATTGTCTGTGAACTTTGTCAGCCAGAGCCTCTTTGTGTTGGCCTGAACTTCAGAGAAGTAGAAACCAAACAGGAGAGGACCCAGGACCGAACTCTGTGGGACTCCACTTGTGACTGGTCAGCAGTCTGACTTGGAGTCAGCTACTTTCATACTGTGGTTTCTATCTGTGAGCTAGTTTGCAACCCATCTAGTGATATGGGGTTGATGCCTAGCTTAGTGAGTTTTTCTATGATTCCTGAGTGGGGAATGGTATCAAAGGCCTTGGCCAGATTGAGGTAGGCTGCATGAACCACCTTGTCTTCATCCACACCTCTGGTGACTGACTCAAAGAAGTTGACCAGGTTGAGCAGGCATGATCTACCCTTCACAAAACAAAACTGTTTGGTGTCCAGAGTTTGGAGATTCCCTATATCCTTGTTTATTAGGTCCATGATGATGTGTTCCATAGCTTTGCATATCAGACTTGTCAGGCTAATGGGGCAATGGTTCCCAGGGTCTGTAGTCACTCCTCCTTTGCGGAGAGGGGTGATTCTATTACCCACATAATATGAGGGGAATCCATGCTGCTATAGGAAAGATAGTCATTACTTAGTACTTCCTTTTTAAATAACACACAACAGGGAATGGAGCACATCTGTTCTTGACAGCAACCTATGAAAATGTATTACGACTTATGAATACCGGTATGTCTATACAGGACAATCTCTAACCTACACATTACACAGTCGTGAGGCAGAGAATAAAGTCACTGTCATGCTACACACCTGCTTCTACAGAGTCCGCAATCTGTTGACAAAACAGGCAAAACACTTTTAGGAAGGGAATACTGCTCCCTAAAGTTGAATGTGCCCTCTTGATCATTAGCACCACCTCCATGCATAACCAACACAGTGTACAGATATTGTAGATCAAAGTCTACACATTTAATGCAGGGCAAACAGGAGAGGGTATCATTTTTATCATGTGTTAAGAGGTTTAGCTACTTATTTCTGCCAGGGCTATTTTACTTTGTACATTATTCTGGAAAGTAATTTATCTTAATTGTTGAAGCACACAGAGACCAACAATTTCAAAAAAATAAGATATACAGTACTGAAGACTATCTAATATTTGTTCTGCTTTTTTTCTCATTATTCTGGTTGTGGCTCTTAAGATTTTACAGCATGTTTTAACACACACACTGCTGATACCTACTTGGTTAGAGGTCCATCTGTGTGGAACTTTTGCCCTAGCAGCCTCAGACACATTTCATTCTGTTTGCCTTCCCTCTACTGAGGCTTTTTCCTCAATGTAAATTTAAATGCTGTCACATTGGTGTTATTTGTGCACCATAATTTTAAAGTTTGTCCACAGAATGGCTCAGTAGTTGTTGTTCATAAGTGCCATGTGTATCTGCATTTTGATATTATTAGGTAAATATCTTCCAAGTATCAAGATAGCCTAGTACTATTATCGTGTGTTGCATAGGTTTTTCCTCTTATGTAACAAGGTTGCAAATGGATCTTAATGATCTGTTCTGGTAATAATACATATACAAATGGTGTAACATGCTGAAACAGCTAAGAGGGAGGGATGATAGATGAAACAAGGATGCTGGGGATGACAAGTCTGTTTACTAGAGGATTTAAGGATGAGTTAAGGGAAGTGAGTCAGAAAAGAGTTGTGCTTAAAATTCAGGTAGAGTGGGGTGTGGTCTCAGCAGACTAAATTATTGACTTAGAATCTCCTCATTATTAATCGGTCTTTATAATAGGTTGGGGAAAGTTATCAAATTTAAGTGGGGTCAGCTACAGTATGTATATAAGAAATGTGAGCTTAGGTGCTAGATTCAAAGAGGGTAGGTTGGATCAAACCCACAAACTTGAGGACAAACAGGATGCTACACAAACATTATCAGGTTACAGTACAAAAATAGAAGGATAAAGAAGGTAGTTATCAGACACCATTTATAAGTGATACCAGCAACAATCTGCTTAGCAGGACACAGGACAGCAAACACAGAAAGAAGGAGCTACTTCCAGTAACATTTAAATGAAGAAAACGCCATAGACGTTATACTACCTCATATGTGGCCTATGATAAAAGAAGGAGAACCCACCTTAGAAGAACTACACACAGCAGCAAGAAGAATGAAGCCAAGGAAAGCAGCAGGCTCAGATGAAATCACAGCAGATAAAATCAAGACTTTGGGTGAGTGAGGGGAGAAATGGCTTCTGAGAGTCATTCTAGTGGCTTGGAAGGAAAGGCCTAGCCAGATAACTGGAGAATAAGCATTCATATGCTAGTGTACAAGAACAGAGTCTATATTCACAACTGTAGGCAGTATAGAGGTATTGGACTCCTGTCACACTGTATGAAAATGCTGGATAGGGTAACTGATAAACAAATAGACAAAGTAGTAGAAAGTAAGATGGGGGATGAACAGTTTAGATGCAGATCAGGAGGTAGTGTAACTGACTTGATGTTTGCAGTCAGACAGATAATGATGAGGCTGTTGGAGATGAAGAAAGTCCAAGTGGGCACAACTAGACTTGGAGAAAGTGTATGACAAAGTACCAAGAAATGTGATTTGGTTGTTTCTGTAATTGTCTGAAGTCCCAGAAACATTGGGAAAATTAGTGCAGACTATGTAAAAGGACCTAATAACACAAGTACAAACTGTGTTTAGGCTCACCAAGAGATTCCCAGTGGGAGTGGGTATGCATCAGGCTTCAGTTTTGAGTCCCCTCTTGTTCATACTGGTGATGGACTACATTAGCTAATAGGTCAGAAAGGCAGTTCAACAAAATTGTTGTATGCAGACAATGTGGTGATGTAGGCAGATTCTGGACAGGAACTTTAACAAACAATAAGGTACTGGAATGCAAAAACTGAAGGTAATTGGGATGAAACTGAATACAGACAAGACAGTTATTATGCAAGCAACTGGGGGAAATCAAAAGAAACTGAAACTTGAGACAGAAGGAAAAATGGTGGAACAGGTTCATAGGTAGTTAGTAGGCTAGCTGCCCAAGAGCCTTAATAAGCCTAGCCACGTTAATCCCAGGTTGTTTCAATTGTCCTTAGTTAAATGGGCATACTTTACAGATCAGTAGCGACTACCCCTGTCCATGAGGGATATGGGTGTCACCCCAGGGGTAGAATTTGCGGTCACCTATCCATTTGTTCAGGCTGCACTTGAATAGGGTCATTGAGGAGCTCTGCTTCACATGAATTGGAAGTTTATTCCAGAGCAGCAGCAATTTCTGGGAGATGTACATGTGTCTCCAGCATGTTCTGTTAATGTCAATGGCAAGGTTGAGATCCTTAGAGCAAGTGACTCTAGTGCCATAAGATTTGCTAAATCTAAATTTGGTAGTAAGTACTACATCAGCTGTCCTTGTAGGCCATTCTTAAGACTAGCCAATTTCCTTTCAAAGGTGAAAATCAAACCCTATACCTTGTGTCTGCAATTTAACCACCTTAACCATTACTCCAAATAGCTTCAAGTATCTGAAATGTGTGGCTGGGGAAAGGGAAGTCTAAATGAGGGGGTCAAAGGTAGAATCACTGGTGATTCAGCCAACAGGAATACAGTGTGAGGGGTAGAGTGAGACTGACTGCCAAAGAGCTGAAAAGTAAGATGTATAAAACAATGGTGGACCTGTACTTCTGTATGGTACAAAAACCTAGGAATTGAAGGCACAGCAGCTGAGGAAGCTAGTGTTGAAGGAGATGAAGTGCCTGAGACTGGTGTTAAGATGCATACCATACAACAGACAGAAATGGTGACAACAAACATCAAGCCAAGATAGCTTCAACTGCAGGGAGGGTCAAAGAGAGAGAGAATGGGGTGGTTGAGGCACATGCTCCAGATGTACCATTTTCATACTGAGCCCAGGACACAGCACAGATGTATTAGTGTTACAATATGTTATAATAGAAGGCTTACGAATATTCAGTTTAGATACATATTTCAACATGTATTGTTATCTAAATTATTTTACACACATCATATTTATGACCTTGTAGAGAAAATTGAGATAAGGTGGAAAGCATGTGATGTATTTTTTTTAAACGTGAATAATACATGTAAGTAGCTGAAATTATATCAACAGTAAAAAAAACACCCATGCCTGAACAGGGCACATGTTCATTTCTCTGTCAACTTTCTTTTCCCTCACATATCCTAGTCGGTGATGTAAGCCAACAGAGTTTAGTCTAGTAAAATGACTGAGTGGTCAGTGGTAGCAAATATAAAGTAAGGCGAAGGAAAGTGAAAAAAAAATAGAAATATATCAAACTGTAAGGACAAGCTTTCCAATATACTGTGTTCTTTATGAGGTGACAGTAAAGTAAAATGTCACTCAAACTCATTTAAATAATACAAAATAACTGACTAAAAATAAAGTTAGATCTGACAGAAGACCTGTTGTTTGGACTCAGTACCAGTAAAGCTCCACACTCCTGAAAATAGTTGCTGTATGGTTTCTTTCCTTTTTCTTATCTTCTGTTGTATTTATTGCTGAAGTTTTCAAAATGCCTCCTTATTAGAAAACCAAGTACAGTCCTCTGTAGGGTAACCAAAGCACCATCTGGTGAGTAGTAGTAATAATTTCCATGTCAATATCCAGCAACTACACTCTGAGGATCTCAGGAAAATGTGAATTGCATGTATGTATCCTCATATCTGTGCTTATACCAATAAATACTGGCACTCACTAACATTAAGGGATCTCATATAAATCTATATGTGACTCTAAAGAATATTTGAGTGGGGAATGTTCCTATTTCCACAACAAAAGAACTGGAATCTGGGAAATTAATAAACATTGGTTTGAAAATGGAGATTTTCTGCTACAAATTTACCAAAAAAAAAGAGGAAAAAAGTTGCCTTCTCTCCAAGTAATTGCAACCTTGGACATATAAGTAATAGGGGGTTCAACAGGATTGCTTTCTGCATGAAACATTCATTTTTTCTTTAGGTATAATTTTTATAACTGGTATAGGTGCAACAAATTATACATACATACATACATATACATATTTCAAGCACAAGCAATAATGCCCTTTTAACCAGCCAATATACCAAAACATTTGTTCCCCAAATACGTGTCCTGGCTGTTCTGAAAAATATGTAGACTAGTGCTTGCATTAATGTAATTTGTAGTCTATTCCATGCTTCAATTACTCTCTCAGAGAACCAGTTAGTACACTTCACTTCTATAGAATCTTCTACATAGGTCGTCCCTGATTTCTATGCTACTTTTTGACAATCCCAAACATTCCCAGAGGTAGTTGTCTCTAAATACCCTGTAAGATTTAAAAATAAGTTCAGTATTTTAGTCTTTCATAATTTAAATTTTCACATTCATGGATGCCCTTGGTATGTTTTTGCTGTAGTCTTTCCAGTTTACACATGCTTGTTTTCTTATAAGGTTTCAATATTGTTATTCTATACTTAAGTTTGGGTCCAATATAACTAACAAACAGTGACTTCATAATTTCTTATTTCATAGACTTTATAGACCTTTATAGAAAACTTATAGTTCTATAACTATTATAACCAATTGGTTGATATGATTAGAAAAATGCAGAGCTGGATCTACCCATATATCCAGGTCCTTAAATGAAGCTACAGTTTCGGTCATTGTGTGCTGTGTTAAGTATTCACCTTTCAGTTTAACTCTCTGAAATCTTATATGCTTAGTTTTTGATGTATTTATCAGGATATTATTCTCCTGTGCCCAAATGGTCAATTTAGTCAAGTTATTTTGCAGATGTGCACTATCTGTAGCACATGTAATCAGTTTACCCATATTCAAGTCATCTGCATATAGACTATAGAACACCTCAGATGAAGAAGATACAACTGAAAGATATAATCTAAACAAGAATGGGCCCTAGGATAGATCCTTGAGACACCCTGACTGTAACCTCAAATTTCACCTGCCCAATTGATATATGATACATGTCATGTCCTATTTGTAAGCCATTCAGCTATCCATCTTATCAAGGGTTCATCAATATCTAGTTGGTCTAATTTATTTAATTAATTTATTGGTCAGTGTTTGTGTACGACCCTATCAAATGCTGAAGTTAAATCTATATAAATGACATCACAGCACAATTTTCATTCATAGCTGTCACTATATTTTGGTAAGTATTATATATATTTTCAACATATACATGCTAATATACAGTTCCAAGTCCCAACCTTTGAATTCTGATAATTTATCTAATATAAGCTTGTCCATTATTTTTCTACAACATGAAAGTAAACTGATGGGTTTGTATGATTCTGGGTATGTCTTATTTCCCTCTCTCTTATAGACAGGTTTAACAAGTGCATGCCTCCAATCATTAGGAATCTCCCCATATTTATACAACCTAATAAATAACAGAAATAATGGCACTGAAAGTTGTAAGGCAAACACCTTAACCATTAGGCCACCCTCCCAACCCCATTATTCATTATTACTAATTCTGTTTACTCCCTCTGCTTTGTTTGGATCCAGTTTACATTGTTCTTTCTCAGTAATCTATTTTGATTTTAGTATCTAAGGTTATCAGAATGTCACTAGGATAATTTACCACTCCTTTTGTGGAGTCAAACTGTTTTGCATAATATTTTGTAAATATATCCGTAATCTGTTGTGTCTGAGAATATTTTTTTTAGAATCTGCACAGTTTAAAAATGGTTTCCTACTATGCTCAGTATCTTTATATACATTTCTTCAAAATGTTCCTTGATGTTGTCTTACACTATATTTAATTTGTTTGTCTAGCTTGTTTATTTCAGTTTTCAAAGTCATAATTGGACCCCTTTGCCATTACTTATTTCTTATATTTGTTGTCTCTTGTCTTAAACAAGTATCTTATTCTTGTGGAAATATATCCTCCTGATGCTTCCTTCTGCATTTTTTTCTGCTGAATGCATCACTCCAGTTAGTTTTGCATAGTGACTATTTCCATATAATCTGTTATTAATATTTGGTGCATTGGTTTACATTTCAGTTTAGCAGAATTTTCTAGCAACAAATTAACCTTTATAACCCCATGATCACTGCAAATCAATGGTGGTAAAACTTGACCTAAAATAACAGTATTTTTTTTAGGAAGACTATGTTTGTTATGTTCCATTCCGTGGTAAGCTTTTTTACAAACAATTGTTCCTGAACATGTGTTATAAATACTTTCTTTACTAATGTTGTTGAATCAATGTTATTCCATCAATTGTTTCAATGTTATTCCATCAATTGTTCCTGAACATGTGTTATAAATAATTTCTTTACTAATGTTGTTGAATCAATGTTATTCCAGTCTGTTTCTGGTAAATTTAAGTCCTCAGCCATTGTTATTCTTCCCTCCTGTGTTTCATGCAAGAGATGTACTGTATGAATTCCTCAAGGTCATCAGCACTTGACTTTGGTGGTCTGTACACTCCAACAGTTGTCATACATTCCAGGGTTATGTTTATTATCACAGATGCACAATCTACAGTATTGGTATTATCATTAACCATATAATAATCACAGGTCGCCTAACAATCTTTAATCCCTAGCATAACACCTCCACATGATTTTTTGTTGGAATGTCTGTTAGAGTAAAAACATTTATACTCTGTCAGAACAGGTTTCTAGTCATTGCTCTTTAACCATTTTCACAAACAATATCAATCTTATAGGAATGTAGCATATTTTCCAATAAAAAACTTTATTAATGCTTCTAGCATTAACAACCATTAGAGATGCAAAAAATGTTGCTATCTGTGAACTGTTAAATGTTCGACCTGGTAAAAAACCTGCATTGTGTTTGTCAAATATTGCAAAATTTCTGCTGCAAAATTTTTCTTCCCTGATCTTGACAAGTGCACTCCATCCTATTTAAACATGAGTGCCCAAAATTAGGCTGGGATGCTCTATGCATTTCCATTTTTCAAACAGGACTTTTTTTTCATGTAGGTATTTACTCCCCCCCACCACCACAATTCTTTTTATTCATGGTGACCTGACTTCTCCTTTCTTATATGTAACTTCTGAAAAATGTATCCTAACAGCTGTACAATCTATGCCATTTAAGAGGGCTGTAAGTTCTATACTGACAGAGAGTCCTTGTCGATGATATAATTTGTACCAGCATGGATAAAAACCTTTTCATATTTCCTAGTGTTAATGCATTTTAAGGCCCTTCTCACAGCCTCTATTTTTGCTCCTGGCAAGAATAAGATTATTCAATGTACATTATCGTCTCTGCAATGTAAGTATCAGTTTCCCTAAAAACTGACTCTCCAAGAAAAATAATATCTTTTCTGGCTAGATCTGAAGAATCTAAAACTTCTAATTCAGTAATATCTACTTTATCAATATTTGAGACTGAATAACTGATCAATATTGTTATTAAGGAATGATGTTCATGACCATTACTCTTATTAATCCCACTGTTTTCATTAGTTATTACACTTGCAAGCATGCAATTCTGATCCAACTGGCTTAGCTACCTCCACAGTATGAGCCATTTTTGCAATTTTTCTGTCTTCTCTCTTTTTTATTACTGTAATGTTCTTCAATTATTCTGTGTTCAATTTTGATTTCTTCCTTTTCATCTCCCCCCACCTCTTTTTTCTACCTTCTGTTTTGGAAAAATGCTGCCTTTTTCTGTAAATTGAAAGTTTTTTGGTAGAAAACATTTTATCATTCCTTGTAATCTTTAGGTTACAGGAAATGCAGTGTCTTTTTTAGTATGTATTCTCTTTGGTTTATAGAAATGAATCAGTTTAATTCCTTATTTGTTGTGAACGTCTTCCGTTTTCATTTTCTTCTGTATGATCTGACTACTTGTATTTCATATTTTTCAGTGGTATTTTGTTCAATAGGGGTTGACTGATCTTTACTGACAATAGGCACTTCCTTTCCTAAATGTGCTCTGTTTGCTCTTTACCTAACATTAGTTATCTCATCAGTGCAGTCCTTAATATTTAACAGTTCTCCAAGCTGTGCCAATACACAAGTGCAATCATCATCAGTAAGTCTAGCTTTACCTATTTCTGCATTCTTTGTCTTCTCCCTTGTTCTTAAGTCTGTCTTGTTTGCTTTCTGTACTTCCTACTTCAGCCTCTCCTTCTCTTTCCACCTCATTTTAAATGTATGAACCAAGGGCTGACAGTTCTTTCTTACCACAAAGTTTCCCCCTCATTCCCTGCCTATCTAACTACCTGTGCTGGCTGGTGGATATCATATAAGCCACTGCCTAGGATAACCCACATGTGCTTCTGTACACACCCAGGAGCATCTCCTGGCTCAAATGTCATGTAAGCACCACTGACTCAGTAGCTGCTACAAGAAGGTAATCCCACTTATCTATTCTATATCCTCTTTGTTGTCCTCAAGCCTGTCTAGTTTTCTTTCTGTACTTTCTCCTCATTTTAAATGTATGATTCTTTGGATGAACCATTCATGCTCAATTCAACAAGCCTGGTGTCTCTGAATAAGAGGAGTTCACATTGGGCCTAAAACTAAGGTAAATGTTCTCCAAATCTCCCACTCATCCATACCCCTGTTGTCCCTAAATAATGGGTAAGACCAGGAATGAACAAGCAAGTGAAAAAGAAGTAAGCTGGATTTTCAGCTCCTTGATGTAGAGGAAAAAGTCCTGATTATATCCAAATGCCTCATGATCCACTAGTGCCCTGGGTACTGGACGATCTGGGAGGAAAGGTGGGATGAGTGGAAAATGTTAGTAGAAGCAGATGATAAAGACTTCATCCTGCTTACAGCATGCCCACAACCTTCACTGTTATGGGGCATGCTAGAGAAAATGGTAGGGAGTAAGAAAAAATAAAATTTTGATTGGTCAATGTGCAGAAATGAAAAAAATATAGTATAAGTATCAATAATGATGACATGCATTAAAGCTGCAGAAGAGCTCCTGCTTGCTTTCTGGATGTCACAAGTTAAGGGGCAAGCCAGAACCACCAGCTAGCCCCTGACCACAGGCAAACATAGTTTGTCACTGCATTTGTTTCCCCTGCACCAACCTTATCTATATAGCTGCCAGCAGCATTATTACAGTGAAACTAGCAAGGTGAACTGATCAACATATCTGTGAGTCTAACAGCTACAATTAGATCTTGTTAAACAGACAAACTCTTGCAATACAGCAGAATTCCTGAGGTAAGGCAATACTGGGTCAGATGGATTAAACCCCACCTAAACCTCGTGTTTCTTTTGGGTTTATTAGCAATCAAGCTAATAAGAAATAATTTTTAATAGACAACATTACTAAAGTACCATGGAAGGAACGTCTCCCAAGAGAACTTCTACATTTTGTTTTTTTTTACTTCTGAGCAAGGAAAAGAAGACGGAAAGTGGTACAGAGCTGAAGGGATCTTGAGCCCTGAGACCCTGTTTTGGGAATGTTATTGATGAAATAAGGCACTGTAAGTAGGTGCAAGTGGTGATCCATGTGACATGAGACAGAGATATTAAAAATTGTATAAATGTAGATAAGAAGGAATAAATCCCTGTGGTACACAAAAAGTTATAAATAGAAAGTGAAACCTGTCCGAATATATTTTTATAGTCTCTTAGAATCCTCATGTTAAAAGTTATTTGTATCTTACAAGCAGAAAGTGTGGCAGGCAGTCACTCATTACTCCCCACCCCCACATGTCTCTGTTTTTTAAGTCTAGCTGCATAACTTGCATTGCTGACTGCTTAAGTAGTTCCCTGTAATGTCTGACATCATTCCTTGTTGGTCCTCTCAAGACCCATCTGCCAGATATTAGCTGGCTCTTTAGCTTTTCAGTCCTTCCTCCACAACTCTGCACCTGGCAGGCTGCCTAAACCAGAATCATACAATGATACAAAAATCAGACCCTGCGTCCCTGCGGGGAGCCCATGCTTGACAGTTTATGCAGAAGTGCAGGCCTGAAGCCTGGTTTCTATGGCAACTGCCTTCTGCACTGCAGTAATTGGTTACTTAAGAGCTCTGTTTTGTGTATAGAACTGGTCAGCATTAACAATCACGAAGGACAAGAAGAAATCTATTGACTCAGTAAAGTCTCAAAGAATTATAGCTTGATGACTGTCCATCTGCATGCAAATAAAATTTGAAAGAAGTAGGTCGTCCTCATCTAACACAATGATATGTGTGCTCATGTATATAATTTCTGTTATGATTAATTCTGCAGATCCATTCCACTGTGCATGAAAATTTCATGGGAAATACATCAGCCAGTTATTTCACATTGTGGGAATGTCTGATACTTGCTTTTAAACTGCAAATCACTGCAGATTACAACAATAGTTTTGCTCCTCACAGACATGTTTTTTCTCTTGTAATGCATTACATTTTTTAGGACAACCGTCTCTGATTTTATTATAACCTTTGAGGCAGAAATCAAAATGCATGTCTCTCTTTAACACTGAAACGTTTGGACATACAGAAAAAGTAAAGGACTTCTGGATTATTGAACAAAACTCTGTACACCACTCGGATGAATAATGTTTTTGTATTTTCTTTAAAGCATTTTTTGTTTAATAATCATATCAGCCAAAGGATTTGTTAAAACAGAGTAAAAAAAGTAAATTAGCACACCGTTCCAAGCTTTAAAGGCATGCAACAGTAAAACTGTTTAAAAATATAAAATATAAAGCCAGTTATATACTTTTAAGTCTTTTTATTAATTTGCATTATAGAGTAGTAAGTATTTGTTTAAACCATGTTTAAATTTTGGACTGTCCTAGCAACACAAGAATTTTTAGTGAGTTACTTAGAGTTGCACTGTATTCAAATGGGGCCATTAAATTTTCAGGTGTGGGGCTTCATGTTTTGTCATCCTTTACTGTATCCAGAATTCCTGTCTATATCCTGCTTCCAATTACTTTCAAAGCACTTCTTTCCCTTTCATATCATATCCCACATCCTGGAGTGTTCACTTGTCTTCTGACGATGTTGCTTTATATGTCTAATCACTCCTAAAACCAAATAATGTGTCATTCAACCATAGACATGACATCAACTTGTTCCTTTATTTTAAGTGTTTTTAGTCTGGTGCAAATGTTTAAAATGCAATAACTATTATTATGCCATTCTTTATTTTCTGACTCAGTATGTACAAACTCAAGTTCAGAGAGGAGGTGCTCTGACAACACGTGGATGTTAATTGCAACCCAACTTTAATCAGAACATCAAGAATGTTATCTTCAACTCAGCCCTGTAGCATAGGGGGATAAAGCTCTGTTTGTGACTTAAATAATGCAAGCTTGATTAGCAGCTCCAGAGCAAGTGTGTGGCCAATAGTTCTTCCAGCCTCTTAGTACAAGAATCTGGACAAATCCAAAAATAATGTGGGAGGGGATAAAGTCCACAAATCAGAGACAGACTTGAAATAATTGCTTTTATAAACATAGAAAATTGTTAAAAACAGATTTTGCATTAGCATGCTTTTTCTGATGGATAAGAAATCTGAAACTAAAATGTCTGTCATTATTTACTATCTTCAGTCCTCAATGACTTGCCAGAAATCTATAGATTTTATTATGAACTGACAAAAAATATGAGGTCTGGATATTCTGGAAAATTCTGGACAGTTGAAGTACAGCAATGTCAGTTTGCCCATGGGGGAAGAAGGTTGCATGACTTGCTGTAAACGTGACCCCAACACACCTGTTAAAAGGACTTTTGGTAACAGATACTAAGTGAGTGGGCTGACATAACATTTTGCCCAGAAGAATTTCCTGTGTGTGCATAGAGGTACATGAGCATTA
>NC_056743.1:572384468-572431968 GCF_019279795.1 Protopterus annectens
ATCATAGCTCAGGTGGATGTAAAACATTCCAAGGCATAGAATGAAAAGATTATGGCTGCCTTATTAACATTTATATTAATTTTTGTACCATATAAAAAGTTTAAATCAATTATTATTTATACAGTAATTTTTTTGTATTCATACGTAAAATTGTTTACAAGTTATCAACATAAAAGTACTTAACTGAGTTCTATTTCTTTCACTTTTTTCTTTTATATTTATCTTCACACCCTATCTTTCACAATCATCTTATTTCAGCTAATATAGTATCCTCTTTCATTTTCTTGAATAATAAATTCCCATATTTTTTTCTACAACACCCATATGGTCACAAACAGTAATTCATCCCATTTATCAATATCAAATTTCTTTAATTCATCATATTTCCCACATAATCATATTTACACGTTTAAATCCTTCCCATCTATATTCATTTTTAAACTTTTCCCAACATTCTTTGTTCTTTTTGCAATCCAAAACTCGAAGTTTTGTTGTTTCTTCTTCATCCATATTTGAAGTCCTAAATTGCAAATTTATTTTCTTTTTTAGTCATAGTCCCAAACTTTTAAATAGTCTTTCCATGGTGCTATTGCATTTCGTTTTTCACTCTCAGATATAATATTTTGCCAGCAAGTTAAAGATTTCAAATGTTACGCCACAAAAATGTTCAGATCCCTATTTAATGTCTTTAATGTCAAATGCTAGTGGCAAAAAAGTACTACCATAATGTCATATCTGTTGACATGGACCTCACTTTCAGTTTTTATCCTTACCACTGGTCATCTGTGGCTATTGAGAAACTCCAAATGGTTTCCCCTCTCACTTACTTCTTTCTTACATTATTTATTGTTGTATCTGCATAACTTATTTTTTTGTAACAAACGTATTTCTTGTAACAAAAAACTCTGTTAGAGAGTTAAACCCTGAAAACTGTCTACTCCACTAGATTAGAAATACCTCCATTGTTTTCCCTTCACCGGCTGTTGCTTGTCTTTCCAACCTCTGAATTATTTGCTAATGTAATACTCTCTCCACTGCATCACTCCACTGTGATTCATTTCCTTCCCTTGGTTCTGCCTGCTTCATCATATCTACTGTCATTGCATTTCTAGTCCTCCATTTTCTAACTCTGTAACAGCTGTAGCATCTCTTTTTCCTTCCTTCAATACGTTTTCTCCAGATCTCCTCTACAGCTCTGCTTCACTCCTTCATTTTGGAATTGCCAGATTTGAGGTAGCAGCCCTCCAGCACCACCTATCAGCTTCAGAGAGTGCTTCGCTTCTCCTCCAAAGAGTAGGGGGAAGTTTACCAGTACCCTGGCCAAATTTCCCAAGGTCAGTTATGAATACCACAGATCTCCCTTCAAAAGAGGCCACTGGCCTAATGGGACCAACCCAGATAACAATGTATAAATAAATAATGTTTGTTTATTAATTTGTAATTGTTTTCCAGAGTAGAGCACTGATCTCCATGGACCTCTTTCATTTTCAGCCCAGGAGCAGTGTCTGGTTAAATAACTTGCTAAGAGTCACACAGTAAGGCAATAGGGGCTGGGTGAATCAAACCTCATACCACTGGATCACAGCAAAGAGCACATTAGTTTAGAATATATTCTAAGATGTCTTCGTTGAATCTTTTCTTCCTGGACATCTACTGAAAATGGGGTCTTTCATATCAAGTTTCTCAGAAAAAATATAAATAAATACACTTAAAAAATACTTCATATCATATTTATCACAGTTTTTGTAATCCTTGACTTTCAAGCCCTAAAGAATAATAGGAGATAGAGGGGAATTTCAACTAGAAACACTGCTGCATGCTTTATTTAGCAAGCATTCTCTTTTTCATTGGGTGAATAAGATATGAGCTAGGTTTCTGACAAATGTCTGCATGAACAGAAGCACCAAGACTTAGCTGAGCTGTGCTATTCTAGTACATTACTCTTACTGGCATATTATATCTTTGCACTGTGCATACAACAGAAATAAGAGTTTTAAAAAGGGAAGTTGGTGTGTTTGCTGGATATAAGGTTATGCATTTCTGTCCCATATTATTCCCAGGGGCATATAAACTGCAAAAGTGAAAATTGATGATAACCCTGTATGTTCAGGGGAGGCCCTATAACCCTTACATCATACCATATATCCTCTCAACTGAAAAATTTTCAACTACAAGGTTGTAACACCTCGGGAAAAAACAGGACTTAATGACACAATTAATTACAGCATCAATCCTATGGATGCCTACTGCTACTGCACTCCACTTTTGCTTACATGTAACCCTCAGTTTACTACATTTATGGTTGGTGTGCAGAAACCACAACATTGTTTTATAGTGCATTTCTTAAGGAAGCCCAGTGAAACAAGTGGGCACTTTTTTTTTCAGAAGTCATACAGGAAGGATATATGCTTTATTTGGAGTCTGAGTCTGAATTTACTACTTCACACTTCAATGTGTTATAACCCACCTTAGTTGAATTAATGAAATATACAGATTTTGCCAGAAAACCTATGTATTTCTGTTTTGGGGATAAGATGAGGAGATGCTTAAGTGAACATGGTTTAGTGTTTCAGTGGAAGAAGATGTACTTTTAATATATATTTCTATCTAGCTATCTGTCTGTCTATCTGTCTAATATTTGTTAATTAGGTTAATAGAGTGGTCTAACTACCTTATTCAGGCATGACTCTATGGCCTTCACCACAAAGGCAATGTAACTGAGATATGTGGATATCTTAATGTACACACACACACACACACACACACACACACAGTCTATTATATATTATAGATTGTGTAGCAATATATACATTTTTTTGAAAAACAATCATGTGATCTGGAGCTATATAATGGATGAACCAAGTGACATCTTTATATAAACACTGATGAGGCCAAGGTGAAACCACCTTCTTTGTTTGTGCTCCACAGGATTTAATAAATCAAATATAAATCAGATTTGTGGGTCACATTTGGGTTGCATGACTAAGCTTTTAAGGACCCTTGTAGTTGTTATCCTAGTATACACCTATGAACCTATAAACGTTATCTTGAATAATCCATACTGTTTATTATAGCCAGCCAACCCCTTTATTGGTTTGTATTAGTCTAGTGTTTTTATCTTTTATAAGTTAGATGACAAACTCCTTTTATCAGGATTTAAATTGTGACAATGAAATGATTTCCGAGAACTTGTAATCTTCCTGCTATCTCATTCACACATCCTTTTTTTTTTTCAAAAGGATCTTCTACTGGATATAGTGGAGAATTGTATGTACTCTTCCTGGTAAAACCTTGCAGTTCTTCTACATGGGAAATACTGATTGCCCCTTACATAGAAGAATATCCAAACACTATTATGACATCAGTAGAGGTAATGTTAAAAATACCTTATACAAACACACATGATGGCCACATTGTAGGAATTTTTTATCTGTGGTTTTCGAACAGATTCAGGTATACTCCAGAGGTGTCCCTTTGGATTTAAAACTAGAGGTATATGAATGAATCCAGCAGCTATGCTTAAATCCTGACATACATGAAAACTTAAGTATGCTGGTGATGCTTAAAATGCATGTTGCCAAATTTATAGTAACATGCCTTACAGGTAATATCAAATAATTCTGTTTCTTTTAAATATATATTTTAATAAGTTTGATCATAATTGGGTGATTCATTGCTATTTTAGAATGTGTATGTGTGTGTGTGTGTGTGTGTGTGTGTGTGTATATATATATATATATATATATATATATGTATGTATATGTATATAAATATATATAAATAAAATGTGTGTATGTATATGTATATATCTATATCTATATATATATATATATATATACATATATATATATATATATATATAGGTCTACTGTATATAATCGAAAACTCAATTTTTTGAAAATAAACCATAGACCCATGGTTACGCAAAAGTGCACTTTCGCAAACATCACTTGAGCGAATGGTTACGGACCTTAGGGTTAGGGCTTGGGTGAAGGATAGTGGATAGCTAGTAGGGCTATCCACTATCCTTAACCCAAGCCCTAACCCTAAGGTCCGTGACTATCGAACCACACTGGAGGACATTGCCCATTTGTACTAGTGGTGTTCACAAAAGTGCACTTTCGGTGAAGTGCGCTTTTGCGTTAGTGGGCGTCTACTACCGGATTTCAAAATAATTTTGATCTCTGGTAGTAGACCCATATATATATATATATATATATATATATATATACATGTATGTATATATATATATATATATATATATATATATACATGTATGTATATATATATTACATATGTGTAATCCTTGACTTTCAAGCCCTAAAGAATAATAGGAGATAGAGGGGAATTTCAACTAGAAACACTGCTGCATGCTTTATTTAGCAAGCATTCTCTTTTTCATTGGGTGAATAAGATATGAGCTAGGTTTCTGACAAATGTCTGCATGAACAGAAGCACCAAGACTTAGCTGAGCTGTGCTATTCTAGTACATTACTCTTACTGGCATATTATATCTTTGCACTGTGCATACAACAGAAATAAGAGTTTTAAAAAGGGAAGTTGGTGTGTTTGCTGGATATAAGGTTATGCATTTCTGTCCCATATTATTCCCAGGGGCATATAAACTGCAAAAGTGAAAATTGATGATAACCCTGTATGTTCAGGGGAGGCCCTATAACCCTTACATCATACCATATATCCTCTCAACTGAAAAATTTTCAACTACAAGGTTGTAACACCTCGGGATAAAACAGGACTTAATGACACAATTAATTACAGCATCAATCCTATGGATGCCTACTGCTACTGCACTCCACTTTTGCTTACATGTAACCCTCAGTTTACTACATTTATGGTTGGTGTGCAGAAACCACAACATTGTTTTATAGTGCATTTCTTAAGGAAGCCCAGTGAAACAAGTGGGCACTTTTTTTTTCAGAAGTCATACAGGAAGGATATATGCTTTATTTGGAGTCTGAGTCTGAATTTACTACTTCACACTTCAATGTGTTATAACCCACCTTCGTTGAATTAATGAAATATACAGATTTTGCCAGAAAACCTATGTATTTCTGTTTTGGGGATAAGATGAGGAGATGCTTAAGTGAACATGGTTTAGTGTTTCAGTGGAAGAAGATGTACTTTTAATATATATTTCTATCTAGCTATCTGTCTGTCTATCTGTCTAATATTTGTTAATTAGGTTAATAGAGTGGTCTAACTACCTTATTCAGGCATGACTCTATGGCCTTCACCACAAAGGCAATGTAACTGAGATATGTGGATATCTTAATGTACACACACACACACACACACACACACACACAGTCTATTATATATTATAGATTGTGTAGCAATATATACATTTTTTTGAAAAACAATCATGTGATCTGGAGCTATATAATGGATGAACCAAGTGACATCTTTATATAAACACTGATGAGGCCAAGGTGAAACCACCTTCTTTGTTTGTGCTCCACAGGATTTAATTAATTTGCCTTCACACTCTTTCATTTTTGTGCTGGAGTTTTTGTGTGGGACTATCTGTGTGTATGTATGTATGTATGTCTGTGCGTGTGTGTTTGCATGCATGTGCATGTGTAGTGTAGGAACAGTTTAGTGTAGCCAATCAACCAGCACATTTATAAAAGATGAGAAGAAACTGAGGTACCCAGATAACTATGCTTTACATTTGTTTCATAGAAGGAGTTTCATCTTAATGTGATTTGAGGAATTATTTTTGTTCTCATGCATCATTCCACCAGACTGGCACATCAGTGCCCCATGTTCACTCTGGGTCCACCAGCTGACTTACTCCTGTATGGTTGGGGCTGCTTTTGTATTCTAAAGGCATCCTTTGTGAGTTGGCTAACACATTTTGATAACTAAGTTGTGAATAAATGATGGATTATCATAGTAAGGCATGTTATAATTTGCTATATCACAACCACTCTGGCATATGGAAAGGATCTGTTATCAAAATGATCATTGAAAACCAAGATCTCACTATCCTCAGATAATACTAACCTGTAGTTACAAATACAAAAAGTTGTATGACAGTTTTTGTTAAACTGAAATAAATTTGCTGCATTGACTAACTGTGAGAATGAACTGGTTCAGTGAACTTTTTTAGTTACAGCTGAGCCAAATGACAAAGATAAACAATAACTTTTCAATTTGTGACATAGCAGCAGATATGAGAACAGCATGACATTTGGCACAGTATTATTAGCATAGAAAAAAGTGTGGCAGAGGCAGCTACTGCTCTACAATTGATCTTATGTGCTCAAAAAGATGGTAGAAATAAGCCAATATTTATATTACATTCACTATAGTACAGAATAAGAAAAATAAAATCCTTGTGTCCTGACCCTTCCCCAAAAATACATTGCATCAAATTGGCATGCATCAGCTAGCTACAGAACTTTCCTCTCTAAAACTCTTTTCACTCAACAAGCACAATAAGTCATTACTAATCACTATTTCTAATGCACTAATCATTAAACTGGCGATCTAGTCTCATCTTGAACAATAATTTATACCAAAGTCTCAAATATCTACTTTTCAAAAGTATATCCTTATACAACAGTGTACCCTTTTAGACAAAACTATGGTATTACGGCAGCATGCTCATTCAGCCTTATAATGAGGTGAGCATGCAGTGAGGTGATGTTCATAAGGTTCATATCTAATCAGAATCTTATTCCCTAGAAAATATGCTAACCTACTTGTAGGAGATAGGACTCTTTTTACAATACCTTTGTTAAACTCAGCAACGTCCAAAAAATATAAGAACTAACACCTTGCATAACGAAAGCCATTCAATATACTGGCTGATATTATAATGAGATAACTAGTAAAATGAAACACAAGGCAACCTCAGGTGACTCAGACTTGGCTAGTCTCTCCTATTCACTTAAATGAGATAGCTGGCTTAATTCAAAGCAGCTGGGCTGGAAGTAATGCTACAGTTTACATGAAGCAAGAAAGAGTGGCTTAAAAGTGCATTGCTGGATGAAGGCATGCCAATTTAGTTACCACACAATTCATTACCAAACACATTAAAGAAATACATACCAAGCAAATAAAATCTGAAATATTATTTGGTCCTAGTGGAGTATTTACTGAAGATTTAAAAGACGTAATATACACTGGATCTCTTGTCTTACTAGAACAAAGTGATACACAATGATTGGTTTAAAATCTGTGAAGCATTAATAAAGAAAAAAGAGGCACAAAGAAGAAGGTACAAATTAGGCAGGCACATGAGTTAACCCTTTAATGTAAATGTTATGGGCTGTAGACTAAACGGCGTCCAACTCCACTGAAGCAACAGAACTATGAAGTTTAATGTATGCAAACATTGTCTTTATAGTTAGTTTTCTGTCACCTTATTGCCAAATGTGACTCATTACGTTCATTTCTTTCTCTCTCCACTTATCTGAGCACAAAAAGTTTGCTAAACTCACAGTAAGCACTTCACTGAGAAATGTCTGTGCACAGCCTGATTCTATTTGTTCATAGTGTTATCCTAATTTCTGTTCACATGAGATTTAAAGCACATATTCAGGGGTCTTACACTTTAATAATACATTCTTTAGAAAAGGGTTCCCTCTGACTTACAGAGCAGTTTTGCTTAGTTTACAAGCAGCTGAAATAGCCACTTACTTTTATGATAATGAACGTTTCGACTCCATAAAGTTTTGTGGTTTTTATAAACTGACATGATGACTAAATATCTTTCATTCTGAGGATTGCATAGTATGGTAAATTAGGATAATAATCCTAACAGCCCAGTTGCAATTTTTTCGCAAAGGAGTTTCTCCTTTACATGGATATGTTGTGCCATGTCTGTTGTCACATACTCCCTATGTTCATTATATATATTTTTAAATTTTTCTTATTAGCTGTATTTTCCTTTAAGTTGTACCAGTTTCCTACCACTCTCATCTACCATGTCTTAATCACCCAAATTAGTCTCCATGGCATTTGCTACATTGTGAATATGAACCTATATCTCAGTCCTAACTAGAAATAGTAAATTCACCTTTGAGGACAAACAACTGCAAGTCAAGTATCCCTCACACTGGCATCCTAACTTCTCACAGTTCCGTGTTTCTTTTATTTCCACTGCTACTACTCTGAAATAGTTTAAGCTTCTTTTAATACTTAATTATTTCTATCACTATAGTTCCTAAACAGCTGCTAAACACAGTTGCAGGTACCCTGTGTCATATGTCTTGAAACTATCATCTTTAGACATCTACCATGATTCTGCAATAACTGCTTGATATACTTGGGTGTACATTTATATGCAGAATTGTAATTATGGCCACCTTGCCTCCGTTTTTGATAATAGCCATTGATGTTATTTGATTTCTGTATAGTAGCTTTAGCATTTCTCCCAAAGCTGACACAAAAATAGACTCTACACACTGGGTTCATGATTATAAAAATAAAATAAAAATTAATATTGCCTTCACTTCTATTCTAAAGCAACAGTATAATAATATATTTGCTTCTTGATATCTGAAGGAGACAATCAGCTTATATAGTCTTCCTGTTAAGCGTGTTTTATTCCACCTATCCGACATCTCACCGTCTATGTTGAATATCTGCTCATATGAAATACAGTCATACCATTTGCTCACTTTTAAATCACCCATTCTTGCTTCATATAAACTGTAACATTATTTCCAGCCCAGCCGCTTTGAATTAAGTCAGCAATCTCACTTAAATAAATTGGAGATACTAGCCATATGTATTAGAAGGCATATATTTCAGGCTTGCTGCAAATCCTGGACCCTCATTTGATAAGTAATAATAATAATTCATTCTGGCTGCAAATTCCAAGGCTTCATGGTAACATAGATCAGAATGCCTAGTTACCTTTATAGTACTGCGGGAAATGCATTAATTTCAGAACAGTAACTCTATAAACACCTATCCTAAATCTACATGAACAAATAAACAAGACTTGCTGGAGGGGTATTACTAATTCAATGTATTCCTAGTCTATGGAAAAGTTTGGATAACTTTAGAGCTAATCTTGCTTATCTGCATCTACTTATCTGATCATCATGTTGTTTATTATGTATAGCCCTGCTTAATTTGGGAGCTAAGTACTATTAAGTGTTTCAAAAGGGTGGCAAGAACTATTAAGTGTGTCTGCTTAAAAGTGTATATGACTAGGTATTTCATAGTCCTCATAGCCTCTTGTCTAGCAATCCAGTTACCTGAAATGGGATTTCTGAGCATTGAATACTTTATCTATGGATAACTACTGAAACAAAAAATTCCTTACTTTAGACTCTTTCCCCTGTCCACGTCTGTGCAATGCAGATGCATTTAATGATACTGTTGAAATACGTTTTTTGCTCTGTATTGGTTTGAACAGCTGTACTGAATGGTCTCCCAGACTAAGAAGAATGCAGGTGCTATGCAAATGAGAAGGCTGCGCATTAAGGACTGACCCTGAACAAGCCATTCCAACTGATTTACTTTAGTCCTGCTTCAAACGTGTAACTGTTTATACAAATATTAGCACATTAGGTCTCAACCATTCTACTCCCCTTGTTATGAGAAAATATTAAACTGAGATGTTTCTGAGAAGCATCAAAGAAACAGTCCAAATCAGAACTTATCCTAATAAAACATGAGAGTGGTTTTACTACTGTGGATATAAGTCACAGCACAGCTTCCTAAGTCCCAAAGGAACTTGTAAAACAATATGAAATTTGTCTAAAGCTGCAGTTTCAGTTTTGTTACTATCTGTCAGTTCTCTGACTGAAAGCTCATCATCCAAAAGGATGTTATTTGTGTATCAGAAAGAATATATGAATGGCTAATGTGTGTTTATAATGGTTGTATCTGCATCCAGTGCAAATTTATTTTATAAATGCACTTATCTTAGCTTTTAAATAAATAAATAGCTTGGAAACTTTAAATTTTCTTACTGTAACTATGTGGCATGCAGATGTAAAGCTTTAGCCCTTTCACTGGACCAGGCTTATGAAGCATCAGTTAACAGAAACAATAGATTGTATTATCGAAAAACTTTCATTTATGTTCTTTGCAAAGTACGTAACAAATACTGAAATGGCTATTAAGAAAAGAATGTTTATAATCCCAATTTTTAAACAAAAATATTATGTAATACAGGAGAGTAAAGAGTTGTATATGTCTTCTACAGTCTCTGAGACTACACTCAGGCAATCGGGAATTCTTAAGGAGGGAATAATGCTACAGGAATTTTAAACAGTACTAAATTTTATAGGAAAAAGGCTTGTGATTGACAGACTGCTTAATTGCTCAGAGGTCTGTACACTCTTATTGTGAAATAATTCCATGGTGACTGAATGAACTAGTAGGGATCCTTTTTTTGGCTTAATTTCAACTTGGCTGTTACACTTGCTAAGTTGTTACATAGAAACTGATATGTACAAATACTTCTCTTACTGGAGCCTATCTATTTAGTATGTGCTATCTATTCCAACACTAAAAGCACTAAACTAGAAAATAGTTTACCTCTGGGTGGTTTGAGATAGTGTTACCATTGTAGGCAAAGCTGGGCTTTCCAACAGTATCTCTAGAAAAGGCTTTGCATTATAAAATAAAGTAACTGTCTAAATAGCATAACTTTGCTGCCTGTGAGAACCAGCTTTGTTCATATATCCTTATTTTTCCCTGATTTTAATAGGAGCACTTCAGGGCTTTACAACGTAAAATCAAAGATGATTCACTAAAGTTCAGCATAACAAAACTTGTTAAAATGTGTGTTTGTGCAATCAGGAAACAAACTGCTCTACAATATTTTCAAAACTTTATGTAAGATCTCTGAGGTCAAGGTCATAGTAAATTGGGATAGGCATATAATCATAAGGAGATAAGTATCATTCTGAACACTTCTCAGAACATGCAATACTATTTCTCAACAATAACAACAGTCAAATTTCAGAAAACTGTATTTTCCTTCTGCTGAATTTGTTAAATGTACTTTGGAATATTTATCTTTGCCTCTCTGAACTTATTCACTGAAACTTTTACTGTTGTCAAAAAGTTTATCTCAGTCATGACTTGTGAAATGACACTGAAAACAGTGCATGCATCAGGCAAAATTAATAGCTGATCCCTGGGCCTCTTAAGTCTGTTTAGATACTTACCCTTTTGTGTCAGATGAGCTGGGGATCTTGTGCTGACTGTCTCACCCAGCTAGGAATTGCAAAGTTGGAATCTTCCTCTACCTTAACCATGCTGATTGACACACTTATTTATTACATATATGAGAGAAATTCATCTCTGCTTGAGGAAATAATTATTTCTCATCTGCTTTTAAAGTGTGTCCGCACAAAAGCTACTACAAAAAGTGAAAACCCTACATGGTACATTCTACTATGTGTGTTATTTATAATCAATGATTCTGACAAACTATAAGTATCTATGTAGAATGAGAAACTGTTACTTTTTAATTAGCTGCAGCTTTTCTTTCAAGCCACTTGTGTGCAACAACTATTTTTTCCATTAGGATTACTTGAAACACAGGCAGTGCAAGCTTGCATTGGCAGATACTCCTGTAGCAAAAGAACAGAAGGGAGCTTATTTCTTAAATCAATGTGGCTGGGCTTAAACAATGCTTACAGACAACTTATTTAATTAACAACTGACCAGAAGGTTTAATTTGCTACAAACATGACAACTACTGATAAGACCAAATAACTGACTCAAGTATAAAGAATTTTTTCCACATTTTTTATCTGCATTTTAAATCTGATAGAAAGGTGATACACAAATAGCCTGATGGAAGTTCCTTACAGAAAAACTTAGCCAGAGGTCAGTAAATAAGGTTAAACAGATACAAATTGAAAGCTTACATTGTCTTTAGAAAACACATTCCCAACACTGCTTAACAGAAAAAGAAGAAACAAGCAAGTTATGCAAAATTAAGCTAGATGAAAATTAATGGTGTACAAAGGGCACAAAAAGAAAATGTCAATACAAATTCTAGGACTTGTGCTTTTGACCCAGCTTACAAAGTCACTGTTCGGATTCAGAGCAGATAATGCAGTTATCCAACTTTTACTTGAGATAATAGATTGAAAGCTTTCTTTCTCACCAGATGGTTGATGACAATACCAAACCTTGTCAGAGAGTGACAATACTAATGCCACAGTGCAAGATATGTTATCAAAATATTTCTAGCCACCAACAAACATGTCTTATGTAGTCAGGGTATTTGAAAATGCTACATAAAACTAAATGAAGCAATATATTATTATTATTATTATCGACTACCATATTTCCATTCCCTGCCCAAGCAATGCATTTATTCATCTGTCTTCTTGCAGTCCCTTCACAGTGTTGGTCCTCTTCTAAACAGGGAGATCATCACAGTTATTTCAACTGAGAACCAAAAAGTAAGAACTGTAATTAGATGATGGTCGTGGGGTTTGGGTACCATCATCCAAGGGTGACTGGTAAAAGTTCATAGCCTGGAGCCATGGGGCATGCAATGCCAAAGAAACATGCAGTCACATTTGTACCTAGCCATCTTAACTGGACTTCAATATCACTCTTTTTTCCCCAAATCATTGTATTATCAATATAAAACAGAAAAACAGTCATACTGATGGCTATTTATATACATGCAAATATTATTTAAAACCTCACATTTGCGAAGTAATATTAATTATTACATAGTACTGTGTCTCCATACATCAACTATGCATACTGACTATATTTCTTATACATTTTTGTATGTATAGCTTTGTAAAGTATTTATAATCTATATTAATGGATTAATGGATCTAAATCTTAAAAATAAGAGTTTGGGGTACAAAAAGGAATTGGAACATTAAATAAAATCAAAGACCTAAATACTATACAATTATCAGACCACAAAGCACTTGAAAACATCTGATAATCCAAAGAAAAATCAATTCATTTCTCACAGCCTTAAAATATGTTTCCAATCTGCTTTTAGTAATTATTAGACCTTCAGCATTTGGTAACTTGTGATTATTAATTTTGGCAAATTTATGGGATTATAAAAACTCTATGAAGAGGCCTCTTAGGAAATATTCTTCAAAACAATGTAGAATTTGTAATCTCTTCCAGTTTCAAAACTATTTTTTATCTTTGTGATGGAAACTGTGGAAACCAAACTGATGCAAAATTTCTAATAGTTTTCATTAAACTTTGAAGCATTAGATAAAACTAATTTATATACTCTAAATAAACAATTTTATTTTAAATATCCCCCAATTAGTTTTGTGAAGCACCCTGAATGATATGACTCTCTGTTTTTATCTATTATTCCTTTAATATCGTCTAAAACAAATTGTTTAATCTTTTAAACTAGGATATGGTCATTTGATTGCAGCTTAATGGTATGCATTAGACCACAAGATGATTAAAGTGTTTGTTTATTTTTGTTGATCAGAAAAGTCCAACTGGGCAAAAATAGTCCCTTTTCAGTGTAGCCCTATAGAGAGAAGTTCCATAATTACAAAAACAAAATTGTTGTTACATGTAGTATAAAGAAAAAACAATTTACAGGACAAATTCAGCTTATGTACAATATAGACAGTAGATACATGAAAATGTAGCGTTAAAACAAATACCAGAAATGTATTTATATTCAGCTTAGTCTGAAGACAAAGTACATTTTCATTGATTACTGCCAGAATACAACATTGACTATGAGAAATTCATTTTCTGTAGAATTATTGTTTCATTTCAGAAGCATAAAGCATGGACAGTAATACAGGCAATGTGTCAAATTTTCATGCATATGTTATTGTATAAAATAGATGGTGGTAGTAACAAAGAAAAGATGCCACATAGCAAGTGCTCATGGAAACAGATGTAGCTCCACAGTATGAGGGTACTGAATTAGAAAACTATTGAACGACAGAGTGAGAGTAGCAAAGGATTAATAGAAGAGATAGTGTGTTATAGCTTGAGATTATTCCTGATAAGAGCTGAAAGAACTATTAGTATTATTATGGTGAGTGCTAGAGACAATGTTTGAGTATTTTAATGTTATAGAGTAGTAGTAAATTACCATGAAGGCTAGCTTGGACATAGCCATGTTTCTGTCAGGAATTATTTTTAGATTAAATTTGAATTGTGCTATTCTGTCTGTCTGTTTCAGGGAAGTACTATTTCATTCCATAGCTTAGATACATAGTTTGAATATAAGTAGTATATGTGCCCTTTCAAGCATCTGAACCAAAACGCAAAATTAAAAAGAAAATGACAACTTTAAAAGATACATTTGAACCATCAGTAAACCCAATTGTAAAACCATAAGAAATATAAAAAAGAATCAATTTTAAAGAAAGAAATCTATATAGTCTCTAAATACTTAACTGAACATTTAAGTAATAGGACATTGTTGGGTTTAGAGAACTATTAATATAACTATTCAAACATATAACATTTTATCAACTGCTTGTAATACATAGGTGGGGACCTTTTCAGTTAGATTCATTAAAAATATATTTGAATAGATTTTCATATGGTATCATAAGAATCTATCCTATATATTATTGCAGCAATTATATGTAATTCATTGTTGGGTAAACCTATCTCATCCTCTTCCCAAGTCCTAATGTGATTGAAGAATGTAATTTTAGGTTATATAGATGCCACTAAACATTATAAGTAATTTATGAAGTTTTGAAATGCTTTATCACACATTAATGAAGTTGACTGTGCTATGAATAATAATTTAGGAAGCAACATCACTTTAATTAAGATTAATGTATCTTCATATGGGAACTATATCTTCCAGTTTTTTTATTAATGAAGTAAATTATTTTATCATTTTTATCAGAATTTATTACAGGTTATATCACCATACATGTAATGCTAACTAAAGTATGTTCTTTGACAACTGAATTTGCCTATTCAAAAATATAACAAATGAAAGGAATACAAGTAGAACATAAATGAAACCAAGGACAACTACTGTTGAATCATTTTAACAAAATTATATGGAATTGCTAAAATGTTGCTTGACAAACATATTTAGTAAATTAATGAGTGATTGTTTACCAAAGATGTACACAGTGAATTTATTAAACTGCTGAAAAAATACATTGCCAAAATGTTTTTACAATATGAAGTATAAACTCAGGAGTACTGGTGAGAGAAATTACTAAAGCTAGTACTGAGTTTTGCAAAGCTTGATTGAATTTTCAAACTGAAAAAATAGCTGGCTGCATTTTAAATGGAGAAGTCAAACTAATGAACTGAAAAGCATTGTCTGTTCTAATTACCTGTGACTTCAAGGAAAACTGTTGAGAATTCCATACATGTAGGATTGTTTTGCTAATATATGCAAAGTATCGAAAATTATTGTGCTTAAAAATGAAGTGAAGCACTAAATGAAGTACAAAGTGCTAGAAAAAGTATGTAGCAATGTGAAGTCCATGTTCAGAAACAATGGTGTGCTGAAGAAAACTGTTATTCTGACTTTTTGGGAACATAAGTCAGGCAAGAATATTCTGTAGGAAATTGTGAATGTGTGCTCTAGGGCAATGCATAAACAGTATAAGTGCTAATGGTTTGTAATTCTATGGTATAGTGCTTCTAATGCAATTCAAAAGTAATAAACCCCATAATATTTCTACATTATGCTACTTACTTTCTAATTAAGAGATTTCCTGCATTTAAATGAACTTTCTGTTGGAAATCGATAATCTAAGCAAAAGGAAGGCTCTGCAGTGAAAAAAAAGAAAGAAATTGTTGAGTGCAAAGCTAATAGCTTTATAGGGTGTAGAGTGAAATCATAACACACATATAAAAGCAATTCAAAGTACAGTTTATTTCAACATTGAAAAAATAGTGTACATAAGCTAGACTTTTTCTTGGATTTGTGAATTGTCCTGTGTTTAAAGCAAGTGGAATTGATTTCTAGTGTCATTTGAAGGTAAATTTATCGCTCATAAAATATGCTGTTTTATTAAACAATGCATTCAGGCAAAGATCGGTACAACTGAAAAAAAGGCACTTGGAGGCACCAGATCTGTACATCTGTGTCTGTAAGCCTTGGAAACAAAGACAAAATAAAAATAAAAGCACTTATTAATGATGGAAATTCATATAACAAGCAATCTTACCAGTTGCTATTTTTTGCAAAGTGTATGAAAAGCATAATTGAAAAGTAAGTATTTATATAGAGGTAACTATATACCTACAGGACAATGTGCCCTGTGCTCATACTGAGACCTGCTCCAACAATAAAAGTGGATCTTTGTGGCAGCTAAATTGAAGCTCTGAAAGGGATTTTTTGTCAATCTTATACTAAAGATTTTCAACAAAAAGGGGGTGGCAGCACTGCTTTAACAAATCTTTGGTAGCATTTTATGAAACAAATGGTTGTGCAAAGTCTTGCTTTTAAAAAGATAAATGCTCTGATGTTGAAAAGGGGGTTAATTACTGTGAAATACAAAAAGAAAAGCCATGTAAAAACTTGATTTAAACTGTTGAAATCACATGCACTGGAAAACAAAGGGAAAAAGGAGTAATAAGCAAAGCAATATACGTGCTGCTGACCTGGAAGGGCAATGAATCGTAAGCTCTGCTGAGTTAAAGCAGTGTGGAGTCACTCAAGAAAGTAGCACTGGAAAAATATGTCTAGTAACAGACAGTTTTGCTGGTTAGCAGAAAAATAATGCTTTGGGTCAGAGTACTTCTGACAGGGAGGAATAATTGGATGTTTTGCAGTTCAGTGTTGCAACTATGCAATGTGAAACCTTACTTGAGAGCGATGACTAAATCTAAAGGCTCTACATGAGCTGGAAAAGATAATGCTGAAGAGTAAAGCTTGGGCTTTAAATTAGGGAATATCGTTTTAGAAATTACAAGCTTTAAACAAGGCAATGGCAATTTTTAAAGATATATACTTGTTGTGCAACAAAAGGTTAACCATGAAAGAGACAGTAAATGAGTCACTACCTCAACATAATTGCAGTATTAATTGAAAAGTCTCAAGGCAGCCAGGGGTAGCACTCTTTAAGCAAATATAATGAATAGCAGTGTTAGAACATACGGTTTCTGAAAATGAAAGTAAATGACTGGGAGGTTTATAGGACTGATTTCTGACTTTGACCCGGAAAAGAAATGGTACCATAAAATAAAGCGATGACTTGCAGAAAAGACTCCCCAAACCTTCTGTAAAAGTTGTAACAATGAAAGACAAAAGTGAACCATCAATTGCTAAGTCAGGTGATACCACAAGTCAAAAAGAAGTCAACTGACATCACAAGCTAAAAGGAAAAAGAGCAAAGTGCCTGGTGTTGGAACTTGAAAGACAAAAGAAAAGACAGTTTCAGACCCAAACTAGCATTGTGTATTTATTTATACAGTGAAAAATAAAAAAAATATGGGATGAGCTTCAAAATGTTAACAATTTCAAGACTGACCTACTAATAAAAGTGTTAGACTATGCAATCTGAGAATGAGTTACTAAAGACAAAAACACAACAGACTGAGAACAATGTCAAGAACTGTATACGCACTTGTGCTCACAATAGTGAAGTTAGCCCAGCTTGCACAATAAAAGAAATCTGTAAGTATAAATGAAAAGAAAAAGTCAGTACTGATGTATGAGAAATTCAGAAAAGCTATATGCAAATAAATACAGAGTTGTGATAATGGTGGTTTAAGTATAATTAACATATCCAGGAGGTTGAACAAAGGAAAGCCTTAATAATATGCTGCAGAATAAAAGAGAATCTTGCACTGCAAAATGAATGGTGAGTACGATGCTGATCTTCTTTAGCTAAATGTTAAGTGTAAAAATGGGACAGCTGAAAATAAGGTCAAAAGCAAGCCTTTGGAAGAAGCAAACAAGTTAAATCAATGTCTGTCAACCCTTGCTATTTCTAAGTTAACCCAAAACTCATACTGCTGTAACAAGTCTGCAAAAAGAAAATAAATCCTAAAACAGAAGGAAAATACTTACAATTTCTTTCTGAAGTTGAGAGATGTGACCAAAGTAATGAAAAGCAGAGACAATTTGAACGTGAAAGCCATAGAAATAACTGAACAGAACTCAGCTGAAGGCCAGATTAGCATGCTTGGTAAGTTCAGACAGAAAATCATTGCAGGACCTGAAGCTGTGGATTAGTCCAAGTTGAATTGTGAGTGTACAGCATGCCTCACATACACTTCATGTTGAGTATAATCCAGACATGATGTTTAAATTAACATACTGACCAGATGTGCTTGATATAACAGGAAGGAGTGCTATGTATGACTGAAAGAGACTGAGATTCTGTGCATGTTTCCAACTTGTGAATATTGCCAGAAATTGTCCAAACTGGAGACCTATGAGGATAAATAGCCCTATGTCACTGAGGAACAAGGCAGCAAAGGGGTCATGAGGTATGTTGACTCTAGTGACTATTTTGGGGTCTGTGAAACAAACATCAGGACATAATGGGTGGAGAAAATACATCTACCCTGAGTAGAAGAGCCTACCCCTCCTTCCTATAAAAAGGGAGGACCAGAGACACAGGCAGAAGCACTGACGTCTCAAATAGGAGAGGGAAAGATGCTTGGGAGTGGAGACTCTAGGTGTTTTCACTGAGAATGGAACTGTTGGAATTGTGAATTGTTGTAGGATTGTGTAGAGAAGTATAGAACAGAGAAGGACTCAAATCTGTGGTTATACAATTTAGGCCTGCAACCTTGAAGGTCAAAACATTAGACTTGAACTGTGTGCTATTTACCTGTATTGAACAGTGACCTGAAATGAATTGCGAGCCATTTACACAAACTGAATAGTGAACTATTTGAGTGAGTTGAGCCGTGAGTTATTTAACCAGCTCTGATATCTGAATAGTTTGCTTCCAATTAATCATTTTTTTTTTTAGGTTGAATGTCTGACCTGACTGTAAAACAGGCATGAGTATATATGTGCAAACACAGATGTGTGTGTGTGTGTGTGTGTGTTTAAGACAAAGCACTTATACAAAAGTGTGAACAATAAACTCAGAAGATTTCTGCAGTTAGCCCACTTGTGAAACATTCCAATCAATGTATGTCAGTCTTTAAAAAGTGCAGACTATAAAACAATACATGAACAAAAAAGGATTGTAAATATGTCTAAAATATCTTATAAATAATTCAAACTAAATTTAATTTTTCATATGTAAAAAGATAAATCTTAATTACTGAAATTTTACAGAAAATTCAGGATGTTCTTCATGGGTTTATGAGGGTTCTAGCTTCCATCAAACCTGCAAAACCCTGCCCCCTCTCTTTCTTATATATATATATATTTTTTTTTTGTGTGTGTGTGTGTGTGTGTGTGTATGTCTGTGTGTGGACATGTGTTTATATTATAAATGAGAAATGACTGCAATAGACAATGAAATATGTATTTGCTCTTTTTGTAATTATTGGTGCCATTTCCCTCAAATTACCACTGTGGAGTACAATAATGTTAGGTAGATAACATCTGATGATTTTAACATGTAGTTTATTCATATGAGTGTATAATGAAGGCAGTTTTCAGTAGATGTATTATGTAACTTCCATTAATAGATGTCATGATGGTAATAAACTACTTCAACCAGTACAAAAAAAAAAGTTTCTAACTACTTGGATTTTCTACATATGGAAAAACCACAGGTGCATCAAAAATATTAATACTAGTACAGATCAGATAAATAGAAAAATGTATTAGTTATGTTCAAGTACAACGTTTTAACAGAATGGACCACTGTTTGTGAAAATGAAAAACAATGAGGTTTTATTTAGTTAGCACTTCAATACATTTTTGCTTTAGTGCCTCATTTCAGCAGTGTACTTTCTGCTGTTCTTGTTATTTTGCAGTGTTGACACTCACTTCAAAGACTGGTCCTCATTTTTTACTGGAAGCCAAAAAACAAGCAATTGCAATCTTCCCACCTTCTAACTTGCTGGACTCAGAAAATCACATCCACACAGAACTTAGTTTGAGTACATTGAATGCATCTATTTGAGCTCTGCAGCCTGTAAAGTACAGTTGTATAAGTTGAACTTACCATAACAAGATATGTTGGAATGATCGCTGCTGCAGTAGCCTTAGCTATGCGGGTAGATTACCATAGCTAAGTATATTTTGTAGGAGGAAGCAGAAGGTTCCAGGTGCCCCTGGAAAATTGTCCTAGCAAAACTTAATCTAGACACAGAGAAGGAATCAAGATTATAGTGCTCTGTAAAAGTAAGTACAGAGGACCAAGTAGCATCTTCTAGAATGCTTCTAGAATCCACCCCTTTCTAAAAAGCCATAGATGAAGCCATGACCTTAGCAGAGTGAGCCTTGACCCTGCCTGGAATAGATTTGTCATGGTGATTAAAAGAAAAGGCAATAGCTTTAGACAGCCATTTGAAAATAGTCTGTTTTGACACAGCTTGTCCCTTCTTACTTTCACAAAAAATGAACAATTGATCTGAAGATCTGAAAGATTTAGTTTTGTCAAAATAGTACCTGTGTTGTCTGTATACATAAAAGGTATGGAGTAACCTTTCTCCCTCATTTTTTAGTACAGGAGAGAAAGTAGAGAGATGAATAGTGTGGCTTAAAGTAAACTCGGATACCACTGCAGGCATAAAGGAAGGATTAGTTCTTAAAAAAACACTGCCCCTGTGGAAGATGAGGTAAGGTTGACTCACCATAAGCAACTCTGATACCCTCCTTGCAGAGGTCAGAGCAATCAGTAAAACTATTTTCCATGTTAAGAACCTCAAGTCAGCCAGATTAGCTGGTTCAAATGGAGCAAGTGTTAGCTTCTCTAACATAAACTAAGATCCCGAGGAGGGGAGCCACTGGTTTACTTGGAGGCCTCTTATGCAAAACCCCTTTCAAGAACTTTTTGTCATGAGACTGCCTTGAAAGAGGAGCATCCATTGGCAGATATGCTGAAATGGTTGATTAAATCAACTTTGGGAGAAGAATAAGAAAGGCCATAGGACAGTAGCTCACACAAATGTTATAAAACCAGAGAACAACTAGCACTGAATGGGTGCTGGTTATGTTGCTGGTACAAACTAGAAAACCTTTCAATTTGCTAATGTATCATTTTCTAGTAGTAGGCTTTATTGCCTCCATTAGTACCTCCTGCATGTCCTGAGAAATAGGTGCCTAAAAAGAATTGAGACACTATCATCCCAGCAGTCAGTTGAAGTTGATTGATAACAGGGTGTATCAAACAACCCTCTCCTTGTGTGAGTAGATTAATTCTGTGAGAAAGTTTGTGGTAATTGCCCCTGGCCATTTCCAAAAGAAAGAAGAACTATGGTTGCATGGGCCAGAAGGGAGTCACAACAATAATCTTGCGGAATTCCTTCTGAATCTTCAGAAGTACCCTGGATATTAGTGTAAAAGGAGGAAAGACATGTAGGAACATTCCTGTCCAAAGAGAAGAAAAGGCATCTGTCTTACAGGCCTTCTTGCAAGGAGTCCTGGAACAGGATTTTTCCAGCTAACTGTTCAGAGAGAAGACAAAGAGGTCTATACTTGAGGAACTCCCCACAGCTGGATCAAATCGTAGAAGACTCCCTGATCTAGGTTCCATTTGTGAGGGTCTCTCTTGGTCCTGGTCCTGCTCAGCCTGTCAGCCACACAGTTTTGCTCTGATGGAATGTAGGATGCCTGTAGAGTGAGATGGTGCTGTGAAGCTATATCTCAAGCTACTCTGCAGAGGTAGTACAGTCTGGTCCCTCCTTGTTTGTTGAATTACCACATAACTGTGGTATTGTTTGCAACCACTTGAAGAGGTCACAGGGACCAAAGATGGTTCAGAGAATCAAGTGCCTTGATTACGACAAGCATCTCCTTGATATTTATGTGTCTACATCTGTTCTAGATGTCCCACACCCCCTGCTCTTATATACCTACCAAAACTGCTCCCCAAGCAAAGTCTGAAACGTCTGTAGTGACTGACTGTTTTGGAGAAAAGGATGGAGAAGGGAAGATCTATATTTAAGGATATTTGTTATCTCCACCAAAATGATTCTCTTCTGATATACCCAGGTACTAGGATATGAAAAGATAAACAGTATTAATGCTTGGACCAAAGAGAATTCTTTCTCATGTGAAGTCTTGCCAGGGGTATCATGAGAATCATAGATGTAATGAGACCCAATAGTCTGTGGTTTCCCTCACAGTGACCAAAGTCTTAATGGAAAACCTTAGAAAGTAATCTAGATAAAGATCTATTTTTGAATTTGGGCACTATCACAAAGAGGTTTAGAAAAGAAAGATTCAAAACTGGTCTTCAATTATTTTCTTCTTCTTCTCAGAAGTATACACTTTTCTCCCAATACCTATCAGTAAATTTCCAATCCTTATCAGAAAGAGTAGGATTGGAATTAACTAAGTGCTTAGCAGCAGTGTAGTCAACTAAAGTTATAGCTGCTGGGTCAGGTTTAGGAACAGTGTATAAACATTTAAAAGACTGAGGAACTCCTCAGTCTGCCATTTTAGGGACAGATGGTTATCAGGAAAATTGCAGCCAGTAACACACATATTCTCTAAAGCAGACAGGACAGGGAGAATAGGTGTAGGGTCTGTAACGTCCTTCTGCAAGAACTTATAGTATGTTCTGAGGGACGGAGAAACCTTATTGTTTTTTCCTCTGAAAACAGAAGGACATTCTAGCAATAGCCGCAGAGGAAAAAAATCCCCCATAGGAAGAATCAGAAATTGAGCTGTCTGATGAGCCTGAATCAGAAATCTGAGGACAAAACCCTGAATGCGTCCCTGTATCTTCCTGTTCTGATTATTAACTTCTTCAAGAAAAGAGGCAGCCCACATTTACCAGAAACTACACTACAAGAAGGATCAATAGCCTGAGTTAAACCCTGAGCCAGTCCAAGTAAACTACACCTATCCAAAGAAATTTAAAGCGTAGTAGATACATGTTTGGTTTTATGTTTATTTTTGACAGGAAAAATGGGGCCAACAGTGTTATTAATGGCAGATGCTGCTTCCCCAGGAATGGGCACAGCATTCTTACATAACAGGGAAACCTTCCCTGTTCCCTTTCCCAGGACTGAAAAAAAGGTGTCTCTCCCTTGCTCACTGATTGGACTGCAACAGCAGTAGAGGATGTGGCTAACCCCCATTCCACAGTGGCTGTAGGTGCTACACCAGATGGTTTTGAGGTAAAAGATGAGTGGTCTGAGGTACAACAAATGACCACAGCAGAGTCACCAACCTGCTGCTGAGGCAAATTGCTAGCGTGCTGTAGTGGCAAAGGCTGCTTTAACTTTTTCTTTTTGTGGCTGGAAGAAAGACAGATCATGGGACCGACAGCCAGTTCCAAGGTCAAGCCAAAAATGTTGCCTCTTTCCCAAGGAAGATGAGCAGCAAATGTTAGTAAAACTACCAGTGCACAGAAGTTAATTTTTTGACAGAAAAACACAATAAATAGCACTTTCAAATACTATGGCAGCCCTACAACAGAAAATTAAATACAGTTTCTCCACAAAAGATATGTTTTCAGGTATTTTACCCTACTTTAAACCCTACAGAGAAAATAGTGCTCCCTTGAAAAGTATGTTACAGTTTTGAGACAGTCCCTTAAAATTCAACAATCCTAGCTTTAACAACCCTAGCTTTAAAATACATTTCCTGAAGAGGAAAGAAGTAAAACACCAGTAAATATGACAGAATGGAAGCCCTCCCCAAGGGGAACATATCTGCCCAATGAAGGAAAACACAAACAGACCGTTGATCCACAAAAGCCTCAGAAAAGTGTATACTTCAATGTCAGTAAAGCTCTGAATGGTTTTGCACCCAAAATTGTCTTTTAGTCAGCTCATCTTTAGCTACTTGACAGTTTGTGTGTATGGAAGGTGCCCCAAAGCTTTGGAAACTGGCCAGCCATTATATCCTTAGCAGGATATAACCAAAATAGCTAAGGCTGCTGCATCACTGATCACTATGGAGAACATCATTTTTAAACCTCCATCTAGACCTCGAAAGTTTTCCATCATAACCCTTTGTGCACTATACAGACAGATCCTTTGTCCGTCCTTATATACCCTAACCAGATGCCCTATGCAGTCAATATTTTCACTAATATAAATCTGGACCCTGTCCAGTAATTTACTTGCTTTCCTCAAATCAGCAGACTGCTATCCGGTGATTTTAAAAGCATTGTACTGCTAATACACAGGCTTAATGCCAATAAGATGCAGTATATTGAAATGAAATTAGAACAGTAAAATGATGACCACATAGTGTATTCTTAATGTTTTTACTAGCGATGGCATCTCATTTTCATCCGTGTTAATTGTTAATAGAGATACCTCAAGGGAAGGGCCTATAATCAGTTCTCTACTGTTAGTTATATTACTATCCATGGACACTGGATCTGGGAGGAGCTGGAAGATATGTGCATCATTAATCTTTATAATAAATGTTTTTTATTTATTTATTCTGTTGTGCAGTTCGAGAAAATATAAAGATGCTTCTTTCATCTAGAACTAAATCTTCTGACTGGATTGCCACAAGTTACAAAGAAACATGTATCAACTGTCTTTGTAATAATGGTATTAATGAAAGGATTTATGTATACGTTTGGACATTTTCTAATTGAAGAAGCAGTGATATCTTAATGTTTTAACTTTAGCACTTAATTTAAATGTTATACTAATATAAGCAACCATATTCGTTGAGTACCTTATTTTCAAAAATTTATTGTACGAAAGACCCCAGAAACTGTATGATAAATGATGATGGTCAAAGGTATTTACTGCAACTGAGGAGGCCTCTCAGTTGTCCAGAATGTCTCTGATTTGGGCTCATAATTTTTCAGTCCTTAATGATTTTTTTTATTTTGTGGTAAACCAAAACACGGAGGACTATAGTCAGTCAGTAATGCCAAATACTAGAGTTTCATACTAAATATTGCTCAGAAAATGCATGTTGATGCAAATGAGCTGTTCTACTGATTTTGTTTTAAGTAAATTAGAGCGATATTTAAACATTGTCCCTGATTTTGGGCATTTCCCCACCCTCAATTATTTTGGCTTTGTCCAGAATTCTTGAGCAAGTAAATTGAGGGTATGCTCCTTTTCTATCTCAAACAGTAGTAGCCCAGCCTCTCAAAGCAAAATAGCTGGCAGCTTACTTTCATTGCTATCTTCTGTGATATTCCTCTCAAACCAATACCACTAACACCAGGCACGTTCTACTAATAGACAGACAGTATCATTTTTGCCATGAACCTGGGCCTCCGCTGAAAAAGGACCTGTGTCCAGCCAGACTTTCCTAGCTACCAAATGTAAAATAAATAAACAAACAGTCCTCATAGGCATCCTTTGACTTATCTGAATTGCATGCCTCTCTTCTCCTCCTGCTCTGCTTCCTGTTATCATCACTTGCCTGAATTTACTCCATGCATTTCAGTCTACAGGATTAAGCTTAGTCTTCCTCACTCCTCCTCCAACATCTGTGATGCTCTTTACTCCAGTCTCATCCTCAAAGATACCCCTTTCTCCACTCTCATACTCTAGGATGTCTCTTATTATACAGTCAGCCTCTGAGCTCCACTCATTTGTCCCTCATTTCATGCCACATTTTAACAATGCTTTAAAAATCATATTGAACTTGTGCATTGATACTGATAATGTTTGCGCTCTTCCTTACTCCATCATCTTCAGATATACAGTAACTTGATACTCTGAATTTAATTATCATTTAGAATTTATGGTATAGTTCAATGGTAGCAGGAATCAGTTTGTTTGAGACTACATCTTGTACATCAAACTATACAATGCAATGCCTGATTTTCAATTTAACACAATAAATCAAAAGAACATCAAAAGTTATCATGTTGTTGTAAGTACAAAGTCAGAATAGAAAAAGTGGGGTACAAAGTCATCGCCCACAAATAAAAGGCAAAATGGACTTTTATGTGTGTGTGTGTGTGTGTGTGTGTGTGTGTGTGTGTGTGTGTGTGTGTGTGTGTGTGTGTGTGTGTGTTCAGAAGCCATATGTCTGAAACACTTTATGTTCTTAGGGGGTAATTTCCATATATCTCTCATGGGCCTCCACTACAGGAGATTTAAGGTATTACACAGCGAATATTATAGCTTGACTGGGTCTTTCTTCAGTTTTTATTTAATGTTTTATCTACTTGACTTTTTTACCCTTTAGTTTATATATTATCATCATTAGCAACATGTTTTTTCCCATTTTTTGTACATCCGGTTGGGGTGTCGCATCAACTGTCGCCATCCCTCTTGATTCAATGCAACTCTCCTACCTTCTTCAACAGTCATGACTAACTGCTAGAGGTTTTCCTTCTCTCACAAGATCCATCCATCTCTTTTCTGGACGCCCTCATTTCCTCTTGCCTTCTTCCTATCTGTCCCAAATCATCTTCACAGATTCTCTGTCTTCTGAGTTTCGGCACAAGGACCCAAACCACTGTAATCTGTTTTCTTTGACCTTCGCTGTAATTGGAATGACTTTGGCTTCTGCTCTGATGTCCTCATTTCTTCTTCTGCCCCACAGTGTGCATCCTACCACCCTTTCTCTATTACCTCCAGCTTCATCAACTGCTTTGCCTTCGCTGTCCAGGTTTCTGTATCATAGAGTAATACATGTTATACCACTGTTTTTGTAGACCTTATTTTTCAGCTTCTTTGGCATTGTTCTGTCATATACTACCCCAGACTTTCTTTGCCAGTTGGCTGTAGCCCCTCTGATTCAAGATTTTATCTTCTCATTTAGACTTACCTTTTCCTCAACCATCCCATCCAGTTACTTGAAACTGTTAACCTCTTTCAGTGTTTTCCTTTCAATCTCAGTTCCCAGCTTCTTCTGATTTCACCCATTTGCTACCATGACAACTGTCTTACTTGTATTCACTTTATTTTGTGTGCCTTTAGTTTTGCATTCCATTTCCCTATCTTTTACTAAAGTTCTTAGTTAGACTCTGCTTGTAATGCCACATTGTCTGCATACAGCAGCTCTGTTGATCTGTCCCTTCCAACCTATTTGCTAATGTAGTCCATCACCAGTATGAATGGTAGTGTGCTTAGAGTTGAACTCTGGTGCTCAACCACTCCCACTGGGAACCACTTTGTGTGACCAGACACTGTTTGTACCCAAGTCATTGGGTCCTTGGACATAGCTTGCACTATTTCTACCACTGCTTTTGGGACTTCGAACCACTGCAGGAATGCCCAAGTCGGCTTTCTTGGGATCTTGTCATATGCATCTTCCATGACTAGGAATGCCCAGAGGGTCTCTTTTCTCATTTCTAGCTTATTCTCAATATCTGTGTCATTGCAAACATTGGGTCACTTGCAATGTACCTTGACCTGAATCTGAACTGTTCGTCTGCCAGCTTAGTTTCTACTGTTTTGCCACTGCATTATCAATCACCATCTCCAGAACTTTCATACCATGTGACAGGAGTCTGATACCTCTATAATGCCCACAGTTGTGAATGTCCCCTATATTCTTGCAAAATGGCCATCGTATCCTTATTCTCCAGTCATGTGGGATATGCCTTTCTCTCCATACTGCTATGAGCATTCTTATGACCCATTTCTCCCCTAACTTGCCCAATATCTTGATCATATCTGATGTGATCTCATCTGAACCTGTTGCTTTCCATGACTTTGTTTTCTTTAGTGATATTCTGAACACTTCAAGGGAGGGCTCCTCCTCTTTCATCATAGGCTGTGTCAGGGGCAGTACAGTTTCTGTGGTGGCTTTCTTCATTCAGAAGCTGCCGAAAATACTCATTCCGTCTGCCTTTGATTTCCCATATTTGATATACACATTGCAAGGATGTCATCATTTAATAAAAGCGTGAATCTGGAACATACCTCTCAACTGTCCAGATTTTTGCCTAATTATTTTTTTTGGTCTGTTCCTCATAAAATTTGTGGTATTCTGGAAAATTACTGAAGACTGAATTCACTAAATGATAAATAATGGCAGACATTTGAGTTTCAGATTTCATATCCTTCAGAAAATACATAATAATGCAAAACCTGTTATTCTATCAAATATCTAAGTTAATAAGGGCATTATTTAAAATTTGTCCCTATGTTTTTGGTCTTTTCCCCCCCATTATTTTTGACTTTGTCCAGATTTCTTGTTCTGAGAGGTTGAGAGGTATGGTCTGGAATTGTTGTGTTCACAGAAGCACTGATGTGATTTAGTCATTTCATAAAGTCTATTCAAAGCATATCTTTTTTGTCATTTTTATTTCTTAGGGCATTCATGCCTAAAAAAACAGAGCCAGAGGAAAATGCTAAAACACTAAACAAAATAAAACCTTATTTTTAGAATAACTGGAAGAAGAAAAAATAAACAGAGGTCAAATGAGAATAAATGATCAATGCATGCAGTTAGACGGAAAATTTGTAAAAACAGTGGGAGAAAGAAGAATTGCTGAAGTCCTAACCACCTAAATGTATTCATTATTTACAACAAACAGTGGTGTAAGTGGCCCAATAGTGAAGAATGGGTCAGACAAATTGGCGGTTCCAACATAAATCATTTGAAGGTAGAAACAGTTCTGAGAGGACTAAAATACTAAACTGGGCAAAAGAATGAAGGAGAGCAAACAAAATTCAGTTAAGGATACTAAAGAGGTTTAAATGCAAGTGCTCAATGTCTGACTGATTATTTTTTTCTTCATTTTTCCTTTATCATAGTTGCTTAATGCTAGTTTACATTTTATATATGACTATTCACTACATGTTACTTTGACTCATAAGCGCTCAATTTCTGTTGTTAAATGTGTTATTTTTTAATTGTTGCATCTCAGAAGAATAGAATAGAATTACATTGTAGTTTACTGTTAGGTCTTTCTCTAAGAAGCAGTGAATTTGGATTAAAAATAATAAAGCAAGGAGATATGAGGTTATAACTTACCACTATGTATACTTAATCTTTTTAGTGGGTTATTCTAGGTTCATAGATTAGTACTAGGCTAACTGCTCTTGTGAGCCATTTTAAGCCTAGCCAGGTACGCTTACCCCATGTGAGAATCACTGTGTCTGTAAGGTAAACACCTTAGCCATTATGCTAACCTACCACATTAGTTGCTCAAAACCCTTCCCCCTTGAGTAGTTCTGTCTAGAGCAGTTATACAGTCAGGTGAATAGCTTAGGGCAGTAAAGGTCATGCAAGCGCATTTCAAGTACTGGTGTCCAGAGGTATCATAGTGGAACCTAGTAAAGCAGATTTGAAAAGAGCTGACAGTATAACAAGGAAGCAGTTGTAAATTAATGCCCAGAGAGACGACTGGGAGGGAATGCTGTGCAAAAACGGCATACAATAATAGTCATCTTGCACCATAATAAAATAAGGCTGAGTAGGGGCAATAAATTACAGATCCATTTTGTGATACAGAGAGAAGGAGCTGATAGAATAGGCTAGGTAGGAAGGGAAGGGAGTGGGGGGGAGACAAAGAAAGAGGAATTGGCTACTTGACTTTCCCTTGCAGGATAAAAAAGGGGTATATCTCAGAGCATGTATCTAATAATGTATCCATACACAGACCAAAAGCCTAACAAGTGTGGTCTGCTCAATAAGAAACCAGGGATGTGTGAAGGGTTGCATCAGCCACATAAGGTGGGCCACTTTATTGATCTGTCTAAAGCCTTCGACATGGTCAACCACCACCTCCTCATAAACACACTAAAAAACTCAGCCTTATTTTATTATGGTGCAAGATGACTATTGTTGTCTGCCATTTTTGCACATAACTACAAAAAGCCCTTCAGATCACCTACAATTCAGGCAGCTAATAAATGAAACAAAAAAGCCATAGTGTCTGATAAAAGGAACTACTACTGCCATCTTCAACAAACCCACCAAAATAATCCACAAAAATTCTGGCTAGGAATATATAACCTCTTACACCCAGGATGCTCATGCACTCCTACTCCCTCTGGCTCTAATCACAATAATCGTACCCAAATAGCCAACTCATTTAACACTTTCTTTACAGAAACCGTTCAATCCCTGGCCAACCAGCAATCTCCTAACATCACATGCTCCACCACAGCCACCACCAATAACTCCCTTCTATTTCATTTTCAACCAGTTCCCACATCCCTCGTCTGTAAACTTATCCAGAAACTTAAACCCACCATACTCTCTGCAGATCAACTACCTGCAGAATACCTGCAAAAATCAGCTAAAGTCATAGCTTACCCCATATCCAGCCTCATTAATAGATGTATTTTTGAGAGATCCATCCCATCCATCTGGAAAGTCTCCCACATAAAGGTGGTATTTCCAAGGACTTTTCCAACTACAGGCCCATAGCCATATTATCCCCTGTGGCAAAGGTAATGGAGAAATGCATTCACATGCAACTTTTAACCCACCTACTTGAAAAAAATCTACTACCCAACTGTCAACACGGCTTTAGACCATTTCATAGCACCACCTCTGCTATCTTATTCTTTTCTGACCATATTAATAGAAATAGAAATAATGACACTCTATCCTCAGCCCTCTTTATTGATCTGTCTAAAGCCATCAACATGGTCAACCACCATCTCCTCATAAACACACTCAAAAACCTGTCATTGGATGATTTTACTATTCAGTGGTTCCAATCCTACTTAAATAATAGAAAACAGGCTCTACTGTGGGCAAACACCTTATCTTCCCACCTTCCAGTTACCCTAGGGGTCCCACAAGGATCCATATTGGGACCTTTACTCTTCTCCATCTTTACAAATGACCTCCATTCTGTAATCCCACAAGCCACCTGCATCCAATACGCATATGACTCCACACTTATATACTCTGCACTTCCCCATCAGAACTTCAGTCTCTAACCCAAAAGACCTTTAGCACAGTTGCAAAATTGGCTTCTGCATAGATGTCTTATCTTAAACCCAAAAAAATAAAAATGCTATTATTCATCCCCACCCGTAGAACCTCCCCACTTAACTTTACTGTAACCTCTAGTAATGGAACTATTATATCTCCTGATCCTACCACTAAACTACTCTGGGTTCTAATTGATAATAACCTCTCTTATGAGCCTCACATCAATAACACTACAAAAACAGTTAATAAGAAATTAGGTTCCCACTACAGGATCAAACCCTCTCTAACTCCACTATCCAGAATCACCATTGCCCGCACCCACCTTATCTCTACTCTGCTTTATGCCTCTCCTATCTGTACCAAATTATGTAAAAGTACTCTGAACAAACTGTCTACCTCTTACAACAATATTGCCAAATTTGCTGCAGGGTCCTCCTATAGAACCCATCATTGTATCAATCTGAATTAACTAGGCTGGCTAGAATTGCCAAATCTAATACTATTCAATCAAGTAATAGTAGCCCACAAGATCCTGTATCAACCAGAAAATACACCTATACTCACTTCCCTAGTCACCCCCTATAATAATCTCAAAACCCTGTGCTCATCTAACAAACTACTTGTACAAATATCTAAATCTAATAACTCAGCAGGGGACACTCTGTTCTCTGTACAGTGGGTAAAACCTGGAACAGTCTCCCCAAGCACCTAACTTCCCTATCCTCAGCTAACCTATTTAAACTTAAACCCTACCTTAAATCACACTGGCTATGTCCCTGTGCTAACCCAGATTAAATAATTAACCCTTCCCATAATACCGTGCTTCTTATCGCATTATCTTATTTAGGGCATGCGCCGATGTATATATTGTTTGACTTTATCAGCTATAACCAGTCTACTCTTTGGACCTCATGTGTAATTTTACAGTATGAGTGTGTCCATGTACTGCTTCCAATGAATACTCACTATATTTCATTGTTTGACATTTTTTTGTGTGACTTTCTAATTAATAGTTCCAATGTCTTTGTAAATATCATTGTCTTTATGTATTTTTTTTAAACTTGTGGAGCTTTTCTCCCTGGGCCTCCACTGAAAATGGACATACATCCAGTTGGACTAGCCCATTCAACAAATGTAAAATAAAATAAATAAAATAAGCAAGTAACATTCATATGTTGTAACCACTGCATGTTCTCTCATTGTCTTCTTGTGTCATAACAGATAGAAGGTCAGGGCATGTAAGCAAAACCTCTAATCATTCACAGTATGACAGTACCACCCTGCCACTCTCCAGCACGGGGTCAATGTATGCGTTCATTGATCTCTTTAGCATGGAATTTCTTAGTTCTCTCATGTTCATTGATATGATTTGGCAAATACAAGCTAAAAGGAGCAGTATATTCAATAATGGGTCCTGTAAGAGATAAGTAAAAGTGAATTAAGACTACTTTGGATCCAGAGGAGATGCCCATGGGAATTAGTTGATGCACAGAGAATGATTTCCAAATCTACTAGAGGAACATAGTGGTCAAGATAAGGAATTATCAACAAGAGTGCCTAGCTCAGTTATGGCAGTGTCTAATTTTAAGGGTGTGTAGTTATATGGTATAATGTAAAACTGTTTGGTTTACAAATATGAGATAGGTTACATTTGTTCATCTTTACTTGTGACTTGTTCTGCTTGCACCACTTGTTAGCATAAACTACATTGACACAATTACAAGTCAGTGAATGAATAGAATAACAGCATCCGATTTTACAGTAATATGCAAATATAGATAACCACAGGACAGGAGTGTTGGCTTGAATATCCAAGAAATAAACAGGACAGTGCACATCACTGAGCCCTGTCATACACCACTGGCAATGTTTTTGTTTTACAAAGTGGCATCTGTGACTCTAACCACATAGTTTATTTTGGACAACTAGTAAACTATCCACCACTTAGCACACCACTTGTTTATTTAGTTAGATACCGTTTATTGACCTTGTTAGTCCCGCTAGGCCAATGGTTTCTTTTCAGGGTTTCCCCTGAATTTAGGTTTAGATTTACAAGTCTGTCAAGTCTGTCTTTAATACTTGGATGTTGAATAGTGACAAAGGTTTGGTCTGCTCTAGGTATGCTGTATGCTCTGCATAATTGCTATGCATTGCTTTGGTAACAATTCTGAAGAAATGAATGATGTTGAACAGTCAAAACTTGCCTTTGACAAAACCATCTTGAAATCCCAGGGGTATGAGATTACTGATATCCACATTGAGACCTGAGGTAGTAAATTCCATAGCTTTCTGTATGAGGCTAGTGAGACTAACAGCTTTTTAGTTATCAGGGTCTGTGGTTAGGCCACCTTTGAGTAAAAGAATGTTTAATGGCTTTTTTTCAATAATGAAATCAGTGGAGAGGCTTGGAATAAAGATGATAGCTAGGGATTTAGATAGGCCATATTTGGTACTGATACTCAGACAAACTGGCGTGTTAACAGACCCCACAATTACATATTCTTACCTTTTGAGAGGACTTAGAGTCCTTGCACCATAGTAATTATGGGGTGTAGCTCTAACTGTGGAATAATTCCACAGTCAGAGCTAGCCCTCCTATAATGTGTCTGGGATGGAAGAGATGCAGAAAGATGATCTGGTGAAAAGGTAGAGAAAGGAGGAAGATGTAAGTAAGTGGGTAGGATATAGTTGGTGAGAGCTGGAGGGGAGCAGGTGATAGAGTTGATAGTTGTAAATAGAAAACAAATTAGAAGTCTCACTGCTAAAGATGTAAGTAAGAAAATAAAGTAAGCAGGAAAGTGTTAGTAGTTTAACAGAGAACATTTTGAGAAAGAAGGACAATTGAAAGTATAAAGCAAGTTATATAATGAAGGATGTAATTGGTTATATGTGTATGTTTGTGTGTGTGTGTGGGTGTGTGTGCATAGGGTAGTAGAAACTGAATGGACAAGTGGATGACATAATTATAAGGACAATATAAATCAGTTTTGTAGAACAAAATGTTTGTATTCAGCTTTGAGCTTCCTATTTATAGCTCTTTGTTTGCTTAAGTCTGCTCTTTAAGTGTGTAGAATAGGATGTAATGAACATTAAGTAATTTCTTTCTCTTATTATATAGTTTATTTATATGGATATTCTGCCATAAGGTTTTTAACTTTCCCTCTATATTTCGTGTAGATATAGACTGCCTTATTAATAAAACTGTTTAAGTGGTACTAGAAGTCAGAGACATAAGTGGCAGCCTAAGCATTGTAGTCACACAAAGGAAGATTATGGTGGAATTTATTTAGGTAATGAAGTAATCAAAGAAAATTTGTGTTTGAGAAGTCCCTAAACACAGAGGTATTTGTAGAGCAGATTCCACCAATTTTAAAGGAATAGCTACTAATTTATGGTCTAACTTAATGAATGATGATGGTGCACATGGAGGTGTGCAAGAAGGTGCTATATTTGTCAAGACATGATCAAGGTTATTTGGGCACCTGGTAGAATGGTTAAGTATTTGTACCAAGAAAGTAGCATTTATAATGTTAGCTAAATAAAATAGTGGGTGTGTTGTCCATTGGCAGCATAAATCAGTCAGTTTATTGATGGATAGTGAAGCCACCAATATAAAGGTGTTAGGATTAATGGTGATGTCAGTTAATTTATTAAGAAAGTACTGTGGGACAGAAGATGCTATATAGCCAACTGTAAAATGGTAATTAATCTTGTTAGGGGTGATTTTGGATTTTTAATAGTTTGTGCTTCCCAGGGAATCAGTCATAAGATGATGGTGTTCTTGATAAATACTCAAGCGCCCCCATAATATTCAGTAGATCTAGAGACATTATAAATGCTAAACCAAGGAATAGAGGGAGTACATTCCTTCTTTTAAAAGCATGTCTGTGTAAGTACACATATGAAGTTGCATGAGTGTCTCAAGTGTGGGCACCATTTTAATACTCCTGGCACTAAGAAGAACAAAATTAGATTCTGTGTTGAACTGTCTACCAGATGGATTATGTTTAAGAAAAGGCACTATAGGGGACGTAAATACTATCCGCAGAATGCAATAGCTATGGTAAGAGAGGTGTATATCATCTCTAGCACAGCAAATGATTTGCTAGCCATAATATTTAAAGCTGACACGTACTAGATCATTCATAGAATGCCACAAGCTACATAGCCACTTATTAAAGCCAGTTATCTTGCCTTTAAATATTGGCATCTTTCTGTGTAATGGCAAAATAACACACAAGATATATTGTGGATCTTTCTGTATTTTTGATTGCGGTTATCTTCCATGGTTGCTTAAAAACTTGATGAGCAACTGCGGGAATTGTTATTCTTTTTACTCCTTGAACTGCAGGTGCATTTTGGCCACATAAGTTTTAGCAGTTGTATGCTATAGATGGGCTAAGAAACATTGTTTCATTCTGTTGGTCTTTTTTGCTTTTCTTTGGTTGGTCAACTTGGACTTTGGGTATCAAAAAGCTTTCCCTTTTGAAACCTACCTTTTTGTTTCTTGTGGTGTATTGTCAGTTTCTCAACATTGTCAACCAAGTATTATGCATGCCAATATCTGATCATAAGTCCATTTAAAATTTGCTATTTCCAAAGGTTAAGTTACAAGGGTTTTAGTAGCACTTGCTGCAGGTACTTGTTTTCATTTTCCAACCTGCAACGATGTTGGAGATGGTAATCAGTGTTTTGCCACAGCCTCTGCAAGGCATCAGGGAGAATCTTTGATTCCTTTTTGAAATTTTATGCATTTTTTGTATGTTTCGGCAATATTGATCTTTGTAGAGGCAGAAATTTCCATTCTACTGAGTTACATTGCTGACTCTACCTTTCATTTGTTTGCATTTAGAGGATTGCACATCAGTAAATAAGATTCCCCAAAGGTCTATGCATTGAAATATTCCCAAAATGTATTGAAATAAATGTACTTTTTGACAACCTTTAAAGATTTTTTTCAACAAAAGGGTGCAAAGATTGATGTTGGTTTTATGATCAATAGCATGAGCTTAATGAAATTTTATTTGATGTAACCACATATTATGAGAATGTAATCAAATACTTTTCTTTTCAGACACACAGGGGGCACTTGTGATAATTTTTCAGTCAGGCTTAAAGGGTATGAACCTACTTTTCAGTCTCAAAAAATAACCTGAGGGGAAGATGGCAAGAGTCAAGTGGGATAAGCTGATTCTTCCAACAGAAAAAGGAGGTTTGAGATTACCTGATTTGAACGGGTATTTCAGAGCTACACAGTTAAGGTTCCTATACATACCACAAACAGAAAGCTATAATTCAAAGTGGAAAGAGATGATGACGAAGCTGGGAGGAAAATCAAGAAACACGGAGAGACTGGGGATTTGGATGCAGATCCATACGGAGAATAACAATAATCATACAGAATATTCTATTCATAAAGTAGTAGAAAGTATTTTAAGAACTAAGCCAACAGAGGAATGAAGAATGGAGATTCTACTGATAGAGATGTCTGCAATTAGGGATAGCGACTATTGGAAAGAGGGGGTTGTAATTTACTGGAGAAAAGTGGCAAAGGAACCAAGGTATTGGGAGCAAATAATTAGAGAAGGAAAGTAAACAGAATGGGAACAGGCCAAGAATTTATTTGGACTGCACGCTAGTAATCACATTCTCTTTCAAGGACTGATATCAGAGTATATTCAAAGAGAAAAAAAATAGAGAGTTGCTAAGTGAAAGACCAACACTGCTAGAGGGGTCTACTTTCTTCCCGCGAAAGCCGAATCGGCCAAATACAATTTGCGTGACACATAACGAGCGAAACGCGAGTATGTCGAACACACTAAACCGTGAAAGTGTAAATATCAAATTTGCATAGTTGTCCCATCTGCGGAATAGCTCCGTAAGGTAAGTGTGCGATAGTTACGGACCTTAGGGTTACAGTGCGGGTTAAGGTAAGTGCATAGATAGGTAATGTATGTAAGGTTTAGTGTATGGTTTTGTTAAGTGTATGTGTGTGGAATATTTAGTTTGTTTGGGTATAGCTCAGTAGGGTAAGTGTGTGGTAGTTACGGATATTAGGGTTAGGGAGGGGTTAAGGGTAGTGCATAGATAGTTGTGTATGTAGGGTTTAGTGTAGGGTTAGAAGTAGGGTTTTGGTTAGTGTGTGCATGTGTTGTTTTTTACTGTGTTTCAGTAGGTAGTATGTTGCGGGCATTGGGGTTGGCCAACTATGAGAGATCGAGATTTCGAATTTTGCAGTTTAGTGCATTCAACGTATTCGCGTTTCGCTCATTATGGTTCATGCGAATTGTATTCGACCAATTTCGCTTTCGTGGGAATAAAGTAGACCCCTGCTAGAGTTTTAGTGGAATCTAGAACAGAAGCTGCTGTTAAAATGGGAATAATTGTACATCATATAAAATGTTGCATGATAACTATAAGAATCAATCAGAAGGAAGTAAGAAAGGATTGGGAAGAGAGATTGGATAAGTAATTCACAAATAAACAATTGGGATATATATATATATATGTTTGTCTCCCAAATATGCAACAAAGTCTAGAAGATTTAGGATCTTTCCTTTACAGATGTATTTTATACCCCAAGTAGACTCAAAATAATTTTTCCTCAGGTAGATAGCAAATGTTATAGGTGTGATGGAGAAGAAAGAGGTAATTGGCAACATATTTTGGGGAGTATAATAAGTTGGCAGACTTTAAAAATTTCCTGAAGACTACTCTAACAGAAATATTGGGTGAGCAAACTGGTATAACTAAAAAAATTTTTTTTTTTAGTTATGATACAGAATCAGCATTGCCTAGACATAATAAGGCCTGGCTGAGACTAATTACGGTGGCTGCTAAAAAAGCAATTACTAGAAAATGGAAATCAGTATCTAAATCAACTATAGCAGAAGTAATGATTATAATAACAGAGATAAAACAACTGCATATGGGACCTTTAGAAAATGGTAGGAGCCATACCTCTCAAGCTCCTAGAGCAAAAAAATGGGACAAAGCCTAAAATGATGGGGGGACAAATACGGACATATTTTAAATATTGCTCTTACAAACTTAGTTGATAGAATAATAGGTTTTGGATTAGCATGAATTTTCTGAAGGATTTGGAGTCAAACTCAAATGTTTGTCATTATTTAATGACTTCAATCCTCAGGTATTTGCCAGAAAGGTACAGATTTTAGGAGGAACACACCAAAAATATGAGGCAAAAATCTGGACATTCTGCGAAAATCTGTACAGTTGAGAGGTATGGTAGTATCAAATTACATAGAACAAAAATGGGAATTGTAAGAACAATGTATACAGAATAACATTTTGGAGCAGGAATTGGGTTTAAAAGAAGGCAGGGTTTGAATGAGCTATGTGTTTGACTGACAGTAACTGGATAGATTATAAATGATGTATAATGTTTGCATTTAAAATTATGTCAGTATGGTTTGTTTTCATTTATAGAAATGTATGATTGCCTATGTAATAAATGATAATTTAATAAATATGTTTTGATTTAAAAAAAATGATTGCCTATGAACAAGGCAGGGCATATGTTGTCAAAAGATTTCATTTCATACAACCAGTGTTTCTCCATAGATGTGGATGGTCCAACAGAAAAACGAAAGAAATTCTTTTTAGCATAGAATGATTTTCAGCATCCAGTGCCAAGACAATCTCAATAACAGGCTGCTCTCAACTCTGCATTTGTTCAAACTGCATAAAAAAACAGCTCACTCGCAGTGCATTGCAGGCTAACAAATAGCTCAAGGCTACCAGGTGAGGACTTTTTTTACAATTGCAAAAGAGGGCATGGTTCAATCATGACAAAGGAAAGGCAACAGAAGGAGGAAATAGCAAAACTGATTTTTCTTGGGATAGACAAACAGTGGTAACAAATGCTATTATTCCTATTTTTAAGTTTACCTATAGACATTTGTCATTGGCTTCACTTTCTGTATTAGACAAAATTGTTTTTTGTACTATCTTCTCAGGTGAGTGTAAAACATTAATTGATCTTAAATTATATTCCAGATGACTGAATTTGAATTGCACTTTAAGAAGTTGATTTATGTGAAAACCTTTCTAGTTGTACTTTAAAGACAAATAGTTATTTCATGCTAGCTTTGTCTACATTTACTTTATTTGTATGACTGACATTTGAACTTTTAAAGTATGCCTCCTTATAATTCTTAATCATACAATATATGAGGGATTAGCATCTAATTTCTTTAGCACTGGCAACAGAATAAGAACTATGAAAGCAGATAAAGGGGCATTTTAGTCCTTATGGATCAAAAAAATTCAATAACTGTCATGCCATAACTGTTAAATGATAGACAACGTTACAGGAAGAAATTTGTATGACAAAGAAAGATACGTTCACTTCGTTCACCCCCCTCTCACCCCCTAAATGGCCCATCTCAATACCGGAAGATTGCCAAATTCCAGTAATAACGGCCACACAGGTACAAAACACACTCTCTAAAGCCAAGAATACAGCATCCATGGGAACAGATGACATCCTGGGCTGTGTACTACATGAACTGCAATATGAACTGGCACTTCACCTAAGTGTCATGTTTAATCATAGCCTCACCTCAGGTTTCGTGCCCACTGAGTGACACAGAGCTACAGTTATCCCACTTCACAATGGGGAATCCACCTTGGATCCCAGAAACTACCGTCTCATCTGTCTGACAAGCCTTATCTGCAAGGCCATGGAGCGTATTATCATGGAACTTATAAACAAAGACATTGGCAACCTTCAAACACTGGGCCCGACCCAGTTTGGGTTTGTGAAGGGCCTGTCTTGTCTCCTGGACCTGATTGACTTCTTCGAATCAGTCTCCAAAGCCATGGACAAGGGTAAGGTGGTCCACACAACCTATCTAGACCTTGCCCAAGGCCTTTGACACCATCCCCCACTCTGGAATCATAGATAAACTTACTAAGCTGGGCATTAATCTCTACGTCACCCAATGGGTTGCTAACTGGCTTACTGATAGAACCCACAATGTAAAAGTAGCCGACTCCAAATACAGCTCCAGACAAGTGACAAGTGGAGTACCTCAGGGTTCAGTCCTGGGACTGCTCTTGTTTGGCATCTACTTCTCTGAAGTACAGGCCAACACTAAGGGACTCTGGCTGACAAATTTCACAGATGACTGCAAACTGGGAGCCATTTTTGAATCCCCAAATGATGTGGATACTCTAAAAAAGGGCCTTCAAGCTCAATGCCAATAAATGTATTGTTATCCCCTTTGGGAAAAAACATGTATCCATGAATTACCATATAGGTGGCAGTACACTAAACACCGAAAGTGTGACAAGAGACTTAGGGACACAGGTGGACAGTGGTCTCACCTTCGATAACCACATTGCTACAACAGTCAGGAAATCCTTCTATGTGGCACACCTCATCACGAAGGGCTTTTCATCCAGAAAAAAGGAGGTCATTGTCCCACTGTACTCATCCCTCATTAGGCCCATTATAGAATACAACGGCCCATTTGGTATGTACCTCTCAAGACATCTGCAACAACTGGAAAGGCCGCAGAAATACCTCACTAAAAGAATCACAGGTCTAAAGCAGATGCCCTACGCTGACCGCCTAAAAAAACTCCAGCTATACTCTGTCACATATCGTCTACTCAGAGGCGATCTCTGCTTAACATACAAGGCCATGTCAAATCCAGAGCTGTTGGACATGCTACACTTAAAGAAATCCCAATCCCTTAGAGCCAGATGCTCCAGGGATCTAAACCTTGTCATCACAATAAACCAAACATGCTGGAGGGATAGGTTCCTGACCCAGAGACTCCCCAGACTCTGGAGTAGATTGCCCATGCATGTCAAGCAGAGTGCCTCTTTGGCCCTCTTCAAAAGGAACCTTGACGATTGGATGGGAGAAAGGAAATTTGCCCCAGGGATCACGTCAGTCACCCTGCTAGACAGGGTTCCAGGGAAGTAAATAGTGTGGGAAGAAATAGCCAGGGAATTGTTATGGCTAGGCTTGTATAGGCCCTAGGGCTGATAGCCTAGTACTAACCTATGAACCTATGAAACCTATAAGGGAGAAAGTAGGGCTATGGGACGGTAATTGGAGAGTTCAGTAGAGTTCCCACCCTTGTGAAGGGGGATAATATGGGATACCTTCCAGATTTTAGGGATGTGTCCTTCACTGATGGTTCTATTGATGAGAATGGAAATGGGATAGGCAATGGATTTGGCTGCCTTTTGTAGATATTCAGCGGATAGTTGGTCTGCTGAAGGAGTGCATGGTTTCAGTTTTTGGATAAGGGTAAGAATATATGTTGTTGGGACTGGTTTGAAGAGAAATGGAGGGGATGGGTTAGATTAGAGTCAGTACTGTGCTACTAATGTATGCAGACATGCATGTGTCCTCCTTTTATGGAGTTTACTGGATCACCTTTCAGTTATAAACCAGTTAGCTTACTCTGCTCGGCCCTTCTCTAAACTATGATAACTGAAGAATACCAGTCATTACAGACCTATCATATGATCTTGCATCTGTTCTGTTCTATGTAAATTACTAACAGATGCCCTATGTCTCCTGCTTATACATCTCCCAAATCTATGTTCCTGAATCCTTCAGACTAGAGCTACATTCTCCACCAAGGACTGCCAAGGGCATCACACCCTTATTTACAATTTTCCTTGAATAATTTAGAAAGAAATGACAATTTTGCTACACACAGACTGTCAGGATTGTCTAACAAAATTTAGTTGTATGTTCAGAAATGCTACATAATTTATATGTTTATGTATAATTTGGATTTATTTATGACTAGGAAATAGTGTGTGTGTGTGTGTGTGTGTGTGTGTGTGTGTGTGTGTGTGTGTGTGTATGTGTGTGTGTGGTAGTACTAACATTAGCGTTAGGAACAAGGTTAAGGTTAGGTTTAGGGATAAGGTTAGTATAAGGTGCGAGTGTCTTGTTTAGTGCTAGAGTTAGGTGACAGGGGTAGGAATGGGGCTAGGTGACAGGGGTAGGAATGGGGCTAGTGTAAGTCATATGCACCTTGTTTAGTATACTGCAGGGTACCCTTTCTCATGTACGATAAATCTTCTCTAGCCCTAACCCTAATTACAACCCAGACTCTGTCTAACTCTAACCCTATCTCTAAACATAATACTAAAAACACACACCTGTTACCCATATTCCTAAACCTACACCTATCCTCAGTGTTAGCATCATGCAGCTGTGTCACTTTGAAAGTGTTAGTTTCAGGATGTTTGCATTTAGGTTAGAAAGGAATTTTTGCTCATTAACTTAATTTTCAGTAAGTTAAACTTGAGGTATGTAAGTATGGTGTATTTGTCACTTCTATCCTGTATCAGATCATCAATGACTTTTAGTAATCTATTATTGTGACTCTGCATTCACAATCTGAATTTTGACTTTCTTTCTTCCCTTTACGATGGTCAGTCACTAAGTGATCTGAATTAATGACTATGTCCATGTAATTATTCATTCAGTGTGGTATGCACCCTTCCTACAGATTTAGATTCACATGAATTCTAGTTTGCATGATAAATGAAATTAAAGTTTTGCTGCTGCTGGTATTGTTATCTGCCAACAGCACTTTATTATTACGTGCAAGCCTCATTAGCAACATAGGCTTAATGTTACAGCTGCCAGTTGGATGGCATTGTTTCACCTGGTCCACATATTAGCATAATTACAAGAACTGTGTGAAATATTTTATGTGACAATATTCATGTATTCTGCATTAATGTCTTGACTGCAGGTAGAAAAATGGATTCTTTGCTCATTAAAAATATATTAGCATTTCTTTGAAGGAAATGTCTTGCAATGTGATAAGCAACATGGTGCAATATTATGAAGGCTGTGTTACAGAAAGCGAGTTTTAAACAGAAGGATGGTAAATAATGAAGCTACATACTTGGGTATTGGATAAACTATGGTTACTAGAAAGAAGAAATATTTTTAAAGAAAGAAATTGAAGGGTACCGTTCAGTCGACTCTGTAAGAAGAAAGGGAAGGGAGTAGTAGGCCTGGGTAATACAGAATCAGAAGATGCAGAATTTGTGTTTATACTGTTCACGGCACATATTAGTAACAGTGCAGTGTGACTGAATACCTCAATATGCCTAGCTGTGTAAAGGTAACAAAAAGGGTCACAGCAAGGTCAGCACCTAATTTATGAGTGAAAACTTACCCAGTCTAGGAGAATAATCAGAGTGATTGTAGTTAAGACACAGTATGAAAAAACAATCCTGTAGATGTGAGAGTTCCAGGAATGTAAATAGATATACAGTGGATATACAAAGTATACACATGCCTGTTAAAATGCCAGGTTTTTGTGATATTAAAAAATGAGACCACAATAATTCATTTCAAAACTTTTCCCACCTTTAATGTGACCTATAACCTGCACAATTCAATTGAAAACAAACAAATCGATTAGGGGAAAAATATAAAAAATAAAAAGCATACAATACGCTGGTTGCATAAGTGTGCACACCCTTAAACTAATACTTTGCTGAAGCAGCTTTTGATTTAATTACAGCATTCAGTCTTCTTGGGTATCCACCTGCCATCAATTAGAGAGACTGATTAACCCCAAATAAATTCAGCTGTCCTAGTAGGATACAGCAAGAGCCATGCTTCACAGAGAACTTAAAAAGAATCAAAGGGATCTCAATCTTGAAAGGTATCAGTTCAGGAGAAGGGTACAAAAAAATTTCCACAGTAGATATACCATGGAACACAGTGAAGACAGTCATCAAAAAGTGGAGAAAATATGGGACAACAGTAACATTGCAAAGAACTGGATGTTCCTCCAAAATTGAAAAGACAAGATGAAAACTGGTTAGGGAGGTTGCCAAGAGGCCTACAGCAACACCGAAGGAGCTACAGGAATTTCTGGCAAGTACTGGTTGTGTAATACACGTGACAACAATCTCCCGTATTCTCCATGTGTCCATATGTCTGAACTATGGGGTAGGGTTGCAAGACAGAAGCCTTTTCTTACACAGAAAAACATCCAGGCTCAGCTAAAAGTTGCAAAACAATACATCAAGTCTCCCAAAAGCATGTGGGAAACTGTGTTATGGTCTGATGAGGTTGAACTTTCTGGCCACAATTCCAAAAGATATGTTTGGCACGAAAACTACACTTTGCATCACCAAAAGAACACCATCCCCATGCTGAAGCATGGTTGTGACAGTATCATGCTTTGGGGTTGCTTTTCTTCAGCTGGAACTGGGGCTTTAGTCACGGTGGAGGGAATTATGAACAGTTCCAAATGCCAGTCACTTTTGGCCCAAAACCTTCAGGCATCTGCTAGAAAGCTGAGGATGAAGAGGAATTTCACCTTTCAACACGACAATGACCCCAAGCATACATCCAAATCAACAAAAGAATGTCTTCACCAGAAGAAAATTAAAGTTTTGGAATGGCCCAGTCAGAGCCCAGACCTAAATCCAATAGAAAATCTGTGGGGTGACCTGAAGAGGGCTGCGCACAAGAGATGCCCTCGTAATCTGACAGATTTTGAGCGCTTTTGCAAGGAAGAGTGGGCAAATATTGCCAAGTCAAGATGTGCCATGCTGATAGACTCCTACCCAAAAAGACTGAATGCTGTAATTAAATCAAAAGGTGCTTCAACAAAGCATTAGTTTAAGGGTGTGTACATTTATGCAATCAGCTTAATGTACATTTTTTAGTTTTTTATATTTTTCCCCAACAGATTTATTTGTTTTTCAATTGAATTGTACAGGTTATAGGCCAAATTAAAGGGGGAAAAGTTTTGAAATTATTTATTATAGTCTCATTTTTGTATATCACGTTGGCATTTTAACATGGGTGTGTACACTTTTTATATCCACTGTGTATATATATATATATATATATATATAAACAGCCTACTCACAGAAGATGAGAAGACAGAAAGCTGAAAGGGAGATACACCAACATGAGTTAAGCATTATATATGAGCTTGGGTTTGTCTTGAAGTTGTACTGGCAAAAAGGAGCCTACTGGTTGAATCAGAATATCCCCCTCTATCATCCCACTGTGTTCTAGCTAAAATTATTTCCTGCAGTGATGCATTAGGCAGTAATTTAGCACATTTTCTGATACCACTGGTATTTGTTATACAAACTAACATACCACATTCACTTCTGCAGATAACAGAAACAAAATGGAAGCTATTAAATAGTCTTAACATTCCCAAAGGCTTAATATGTAAATGTATTATATTGCTGGCACAATTATTGTAGGCTAACACTGACATTTTATCTTTTCTGTTCATCTACACATTCACCTAAACACGTCTGCATGGGTCTGTATTACAAGATCAAGTTGCCATATGAAAGTCAGAATATTGAGATGAAAACATCATAGATGCTGACTATCAAAATATAAGATGGTTGAATTGCATACATATATATATATATATAAATATATAAAATGTATATATATATATATATATATATATATATATATATATATAAAATGTGTATATATATATATATATATATATATATATATACACACACACACATATATATATATATATACACACACACATATATATATATATATATATATATATATATATATATATAATGTATGTATATATATATATATATATATATATATATACAATTAACCATAGGCAAGACTGCTCTGCAATTTGTAGCATGTTACAGGCCACCCTCTCAAACTCAGGAACCTCACATGGCCTTCCTGAAAACATTGGAGGGATAAATGTATCTCCAAACACCATCATACTAGGTGACTTCAACTACCCTAATATAGACTGGGAACACTACTCAAGCCCGAACACTCTAACCCAAAGATTCCTGGAGTTCATAAGCTCAAATGCCATGGAACAACTAGTCACCATCCCCACAAGAGGAGAAAACATACTTGATCTCATCATCACGAACATGGGATCAAAATGTTCAACACCGAAAGTATACCCCTCGCTGGTGAGATCATATCATAAACTAATCTCGCTGGAGGTCCTCATCCCGCCTCCACCTGAAACAAAAAAGACCACAGTGAAAAACTTCTCAAAAGCCGATTTCACACTTCTAAAAACTAGTGTGGTCTCCTTTAAGGCCCCTGAGCCAGTGGTAAACATTACTCAAACCGCTGAATCACTTACAAATGCCTTCTACCAGCACCTACAGGACTGCATGGATCAGGCAATCCCAAACAAAACTAAGACTCTCTGTACCAAAGGCAAGCGTCCAGTCTGGTGGACCCCAGCCATAAACAAGCTCTACAACAAAAGGAGGAAGCTACTACAAGACAGAGCAAAATCATTGAAAGGTAAGACACCTTTGATCATTATAAGTAAAAAACTAAGAGCTCTCATAAAATCATCCAAGGCAAATTTTGAGAGAAAAATCGCCAAGGACTCTAAAGACAATCATAAGGCCTTCTTTAGCTATGTTAGAAACCTAGGAGGAAACTCCCAGATATGCTCAGAATTAGTTCAAAATGATGTGAAAATTACTGAACCTACACACATTGCTAACATACTGGCTGACAGGTTCAGTGCAAACTTCTCCCCCCCCCCACCAGAACAGATATCTATTCCAGAGGATTGTTGCCCCCAAACATCTCCAACGCCCAGGTGAGAACTGCCCTCACTAAGGCAAAAACACAGCATCCATGGGACCGGATGGTGTCCCCGGCTGTGTGCTTCATGAACTCAACGAGGAATTAAACCCACAGTTAGGACAGCTGTTTAATCTTAGCCTCACCTCAGGATACGCACCCAAGGAGTGGCGCGCAGTGTGGTCCCACTTCATAAGGGCGGTGCCTCCACAGACCCTGGAAATTACCGCCCCATTAGCTTGACAAGCCTTATCTGCAAAGCCATGGAGAGGATCATAATGGAACTCATAAATAAAGACATAGGGAACTTGCAGACTTTGGATCCAACCCAGTTTGGCTTTGTCAAAGGCAGATCCTGCCTCTTAAACTTGGTGGACTTTTTCGAGACAGTCACCAAGGCCATTGATGAGGAAAGGCAGTCCATACAGCCTACCTCGACCTGGCAAAGGCCTTCGATACAATACCCCACTCAGGTATCATCGAAAAACTCATCAGCTTGAATGTAAACCCATACATCACAAGATGGGTTGCAAACTGGCTAAGTGACAGAATCCACAGGGTCAGAGTTGCTGGAGCCATGTCAGACTCAAAGCCTGTCACAAGTGGTGTCCCACAGGGCTCAGTCCTGGGTCCACTCTTGTTCGGCATCTACTTTCTGAAGTACAAGCAAACACAGGAGGTTATGGCTGACAAAGTTTGCAGATGACTGCAAACTGGGCGCTATAGTCGAAAACACATCTGACACAGATATCCTCCAGAAGGGCCTCACAGAAACGGATAACTGGTGCCAGAGCCATGGCCTGAAGTTAAACGCCAAAAAATGCATAGTCATACCCTTCGGGAAAAACAAGGTTACCCTAGCTACCATATAGGTGGCAATCCACTGAGCACAGAAAAAGTCATCAGGGATCTGGGGACCCAAGTTGACAGTAGCCTTCGCTTGACACTCATGTTGCTAAAGTAGTTAGGAAAACCTTCTATATCGCCCACCTGATCATGAAGGGATTCACATCTAGATCAAGGGAGGTCATCGTCCCCTGTACTCATCACTCATTAGACCTATGATTGAG
>NC_056743.1:572441968-572592413 GCF_019279795.1 Protopterus annectens
TACACCTTAAAACAATTTACAGTACTAGCAATTTCCTATGCAGTATGTCTCTGGGATGTGTATGGAAACCACAACACCCAATAAAACCCATGTGGATGTAGGAAGTCCATTCAGAGGCTAAATGAAGGCAATCTAGTAGGAAGTGAATGGATAAACCAAGAGCTTTGTGCACAAATCTAACTAATGCATCACTGTGTTGACCTTTTTCCACCAACATAACATAGCTCTGTGAGCATAAACAAGAACTGTATTTAGGGTTCAAGAAACTGTAAGCCACCCATTACAGGAAGTAGTATATTAATGTAGTGTTTGCTTATTCTTCTTCCTGTCCTCATGCCCTTAATGTGATTTGTGTTTGTTCTACATACTTATCTACTACAAAACTTCAACAACTATACTTGCCTTCCAATTCATTAACTGTTATATAAAATATTTAATATTTGTGGTACATTTATGTGAATTGCATTCCAGTTTATAGTTATCACTAACATGACTTATGTTGAAAAAAAAATTGGTGCACCTTTATTAATAAAAATGAGAGAAACATTTTTGTTTACATTTGACAGGATAATTTATATTGAAGGTCATTTCATAAGCACTCAATAATACCTTTCAAACTCTTAGTGCAAAAAATCTGAACAAAGCCAAAAATAATGGGAGAAGGGAGGCAAAGGCCGAAAAAACAGGGACAGAATTTAAATATTACTCTTACAAATGCAGAAAATAATTAGAATAGTAGCATACAAAGTCTGAAATGCAAATGTCTGTCATTATTTAGTAACTTAAATTCTCAAAGATTTGACAGAAAACCACAAACTTTATAGGGAACAGACCAAAAATATGAGACAAAAATCTGGACAGTTGAGATGTATGCTTTCAGTCCTCTGTAAAGCCAAATTAAGCAGGTGCTAAAGATTTACATCTGATAGGAGAAACTTAAAACGATTATTTTGTTTTATAATGTATAAATTTGACAGACTAAAGTAACTCAAATTAGCATGCATTTTTAAGAAAAAGTATTTAACTCAAACGTTTGTCCTATGTTTGGATATTTTCCACCATGTTTTCTCAAAAATTAGATATTTTAATACTGACGAGGCAAAAGTTTGAGCTACGATCAAAAAGAATAGAGATATATGCGACAACTTAGTTTTATTTTGGAAACAAAACATACTTGCATAAAATAACTAGCTTTGTTTCTTGTTTGGAGTTCATAAAGATCTCAGTGACTACTTAACAGAATTTCAGAGTAATTAAATTAAATGTTATTTTCTTCTAGCTACCCTCTGTATCCTGAAACCTTTTTCACCACAACATTTAGTTACTTCAGATGAAGCTATGTTCCATTCAGTATTGTATCATACATTTGATTAGTGTCTGAATTGCTGCCTCTCCCAAATTCACTGAGCAGGTCGGGGCAATTCCTTTCCCCTTCTCCAGTTGCTGCGTTAAGGATCTGAAAGGCCCACGCATTCAATTGATTTTTGCAGCGTCCTTACACGAAAGGAAATGTTTGGTGCTGAACGGACAGCGACCGCCAGTAGAAGTCGTGCGGTACCGTTCCTTACGGATGCATTTCTTTCTTTTGTTAAGGTATTTATTGTCTTCTTGATGTGTCATGAAGTTCGTAGCCAGAAATTGATGTATTATATGTGCTGCTCAGCCTTAAATGTTTGTGTTTATTTCCAAAGTACCACATGACCATCCTAGGCCGAAACTGTTTTTTTTAGAAGTGACCCAGGAAAGACTAATAATAGCAAAGGGCATTGGAGCGCGTTTTTTGGAAACGTAGAACAGTCATCAAACCTCACTGCAATAACCTCAACAAAATCTTCAGTGTATGGGGACGATTGTTGAATGCATAGAAAGCTATACAACTTCAGCATGGAAGTAATTCAATTTTCGTTTAAATATGACATAAGTAAAGTTTCCTTGGGGCTAAAATAATGGACAAACACATGCTAAGTTCCTAGTTCGGTATCGGTAAAGTAAAATGAAACTACTATACATGCTAACAAAAGTGAATACAGTTAAACAATGTGTCTTGGGAAGGGGTGAAGTCAATAGATCAGTCAAGGAGATCAGCCCGAAATGAAGAGACTTACATAAACTTGTGGTCTAGTGTAAACATTGCCTCTAGCTGATGGCCATTGCACTATATGGGAAAATGTGTTGCAGATGGAGCATAATTCTCAATTGTCCAGATTTTCGCAGAATGATCAGAATTTTAGTTCATATTTTTTGTTTATTTCTCGTACATTGTGGTTTTGTGGCAAATCACTGAGGACTGAAGTAAAAAAATAATGGCACAGATTTGAGTTTCAGACGTCATATCCTTCAGAAAATGCATGTCAATGCAAACCTTGTTATTCTATCAACTTTCTAAGTTTGTAAGAACAATATTTAAAAAGTGCCCCAATGGGGGGGGACCCCCCCCATTATTTGTGCGAGCCCCCCCCCCATTATTTGTGCCCTTGTCCATATTTTTTGATCTACCAGGTTGAGATGTATGAGTTTTATATATTTGAAATGTGCCAGAATTGGCTGTATTTGCCCCGTGTGACATTTTAAAATGTATGATGCCGTCTCTTATATACGCTGACTTAGCTAATGTTAATATAATAACCACCCTTTATTTGCATTTTGCAATTTCAAAGAAAAACTATATGAAGTAAAACACCTATGCACACTTTTTCTATACTACCCATAAAATACAAACAGTTATGCCTGGTTGAAATTCACGTACTGACTGGCAAGGTTTTGTTTGGGGTCGGATATCATTAGTGTGGATATATTTGCTATAAGGTATTACTTACCTTTATGAAAAGTTACACTGAATATTGAAATGCTAGACAACTCCACGAATTTCATTATACACTCGAATAAAATAAATCCCATGGGCATGTAAATCCTAACCCTAACTGATGTACTTAATATTAAATAACATGCATTATATATTAATATTGTGGCAAACGCAGATAATGCAAGTATAAAAAATGTGTTTTTAGTTGCAATAAAACGTACATAAAATGAAGCAAGCTAAAAAGCAGAAATGGTCTAGAGACCATATAGGAAAAAAATCTGCATTAACGGACAACTAAGCAACGCCCACAGGAATCAATTAAACACATTGCCATAATATTTCTGACCTTTATTGATTATGCTTTAAGTATACACTTCCGTTAAAACGACTGGACAGTAACAGAATTATAGTATCAAACATAAATATACATTTTGCATAATGAAGAACATACACTGCAGAAAGGGGCAGTTACAGAGGTATTCGTTTTAAAGTATAGTTTTGCAACTTAAGGAACAATCCCTACGCAGTGAATCATTGAATTCATGCTCAGTAAAACAGGCACATCACTTCCGGATGTGTCTCCTCATTCCTGCTGCAGAGTTTTTCATCATCTGAATGCTCGGAACTTGTGGTTTCATCCCTGAGCTGGGTGCAGTAGACACAGCCCAGCTCACGGCTCCTAGCCATCCTATAAAGGCAGCAGGACACACTGATGCTGCAGGTTGTTGTGCTTTGAGACGCTGCCTATCTTTTCCTCTCTGCAACACCAAAGATTTTGTAGCATCACCCAACTAAAGCCATGACTGATAGGCTTGCCGGCAGACAAGAGGCATCAGTAAATGGAGAAGTTCCAGCCTTTTTCAAGAACATGGGCTCTGGGAGCCCTAAACCGCGACAGAAATTCTGCGGAATGTTCTGCCCCGTGGAAGGCTCGTCTGAGAATAAGACCATCGACTTCGACTCCCTGTCAGTGGGACGCGGCAACTCCCGGGGCAGTAGTGTGGTAGCTAAGCAGAAGGACATCGCCCAGGTTGGGTATGGGTCACCTTATTCACGAAAAGACAGGGGCGCTGAAGATAGAGGATGGCCAACTGTTGAATCGGAGCAAAAGATTGAAATCAAGAGAGCTACTGGGAAAGAGTTCCTGCAGAATATTGATGATAAGGTGGGTCCATTACACACTGAATGCATGCACCCGATTTGGAGCTCCTGGAGTCTCCTACTGTATTTTTTTTTTTTGTTTTTTCATAGATTGTAAGCATTTATTGTCTGCTAATTTGCCTTAATATCAGTCTGCAATAGCATAGCTATATTCGTATATCCTGTTGCAGAAATCATACTAGAAGCCTGTATAGGGCCAAAGTAATTCTTGCAACTGTATTTTATTATTAAGACATCATAAATAAGAGAGGGGACTGTATGGGATGGTTTGTGTCAGATACGTGAGGGACTTTCTTGTCCTTTCTTAACATCATTAATTTTGCATGCTTGCTGTGGCAAACTGCCCCACCCATTATTGATGCAGTCCAGGACAGCAGAAGTTCATTGTACTGAAGGCATTATATCTGGATTCAAAAGTCTCCTGTTACTAGAATTCAAGCAGAGTATGCGCTTATTTTTAAAATTGGCCTATGTATGTCTCCATGTGTGTGCGTGTGTTATTTATGGAGTTCTTAAATCCAATCATTAGGAAAGTCACCATCAATGTTTACATTAATAACAGAAGAGCAGTGAAAGTGTCAGGTTATAAGAAATGAATGCAAGCCACTGCTTCAGTAACACTTGTAGAGAAAAAAGCAATCAAGGCTTAATTAGCACCTGTCTGGAATCAATATAATTTGAATCATACTGCAGAGGTCTAAGAGAGTAAAAATGTCGTAGCTTTCTACTGACCATTTCTCTTAGTAGTTGCAGAAGAGCTTGTCATATCAATAAACAACCTCACAGGTATTTTACACTGTGAATGAAATGTCATGTTTCTTGTGACCCCCACTTGAAACTATAGTCAGTTTGCTTCATTTTCTATTACAATTGTGCACAGCAATGTTTATCAAGACAAAATATTACGTACTGCTTTATGCCTTTACTTTCTGAATATTTGAGAAAATTAGAAGTAATGAGTGATACTGTAGTCTTGTCTTCAGTTTCTAAATTTCTGAGAAAAATGAGAATGATTTCCTGGATTAGGATTACAAGGCCTATAAAATTCTGTGCAACCAAATGAGAAAGTGCTCCATAATGCTGACTTAAGATTTAGGTGCTTTACAAATTGGATTGCCCATGTCATCTTTTTTTGTCATGGCTGATTTCTTTGTGCCCACTTCTATTTAAAAAATTATAGGTGTGCTTTTTCTTTTTTTTTCTGCACACATTGTAGTTTCAATTTTATTGTTATATGGACTCATAGGACACACCTTATTCTCATCAAGAAAGCTTGTGTAGATATTGCAGAAGGCTGAACAAATTCCATACAGGGTGTGGCAAACAACATAAGAAAAGACAAAATTTAAACTGAGATTTTAAATTATTGTGATATTGTTAATGTAATGTATTGCTGTTTACAATATTGTAGACTAAATTTGATTTTGAACCTAAAAATCTAAATGGTACCCCATCACATTTATAATTGGTTCATGTTTCTACCAGTGGCTACCACTCCAGAAACTTTGTCATACCTTCACTAATAAAACATATTATTTGCAAATTTTGCACAGACTGAAAAAATGAAAAACAGCATACATAAACAGGCTTTAAATCCTAGGTATGTATGAGAGATGTATACTGTTTCAATGCGTGTACTTATTATAAGAATGTTGCCAACAATAATGGCTAAATGGCATGAAGTTTAGGAAGAGTAACTGTACTCAAAATAGTGAGTATGTCTCACTGCATCCAGGAGTTTAATGCTGGTTCTGAGAACTGTTTTATGCAATACTGACACATGTAGTCACACTTCTTTCTCTGTCTCTTTTGCCCTAATGCAGCTTTCTGTCCATGCTGGTGAACCTCAGCCTTTGATGATAAGGTATCAGGCAGTCATAATGACTTAGATGTGGATACCCAGTACTCTAAGAAAGTGTTATACATTGCTATAACAGTCATTATGGAACACAGATAATAAATACAATGGCAGATAATGTGGCTTACCATTATAAAGAACTATAGCTTCATAGCCTGACTCCATGTAATGCAAGTCCAGTGGAAATAGTTATACATTTGTGACAAATAATACACAGAGAAGAAGCTGTCTGTCATATAAAGATAGTGGTTTTCTTCTGGAACTTTAAAAGGAAACTCTTTATGCAAGAATGTAACATTCTATAGTCAAACGTTGAGGAAGGCATATAGCAAGAATGCTACTGGAAGAGAGGATGTGCAGCCGGATTAAGGTTGTTAGGAGAGACTGCAAGGACCTAGCTTACTTCTGATAAAGGGCACAACTTTACAACTTCAAAATTCTGTCCTTTTGGGAAAAGTCATGTTGCCCCCCATGTGGTTCCAGTCATCCTTCTCTCTGATACCCTTTAACCACTCCTTAATTCTTCTTCCAAACTACCTCCTAATTCACGTCATTGCAAATGCTGCCACCACAACTCTCCTACAATCCTCAGAAGGTTTCCCTAATCATCTCTGCCATTTTGTTCCTCATGTCAGTCCTATCCAGTTTACAGAAAATATGATACTGTTCTCAGGCTTTATCATACAAGGCATGCTGCCATGTAACCCACTGCTATTCTTTGGATATTTGAAACCTTAATATGACCTCCATCCGTGCTGGAGTTTCTTTTTTTACCATTCTTCTTCATTGACCTATATTGTTCTAACTGCCTCTTGATGTACAGTCTCCTGACTCACAGTGTCTGCCACAAAGTGAGGCCAAATGAACTAAATACAATACTCGTAGTGTTGCCTAGTCAAAGTCATACACAGAACTATATTGCACATTTTCCCCATAGAGACTCTGCCATGGAGATGCTTTCTCAGAAGGCCATTTGAAATGCTTTATAGCAGTTATCCTTGTATTTGGCTTCTCATAATTACCCTACCAAGGTTCTTCTGTCTTTCTCTTCCATAGAAGTATTCAGTTTCTGCATATAAATATTTGGGTGTCTAGCTTATAGCAATATGTACTCAGAATACATTTTGCTATGGTACTGACATAATTTCTGATAGAGTACAGCATTTTTCTGGTTTGCTAACCACACCACAATGCAAATCATTATTCATTAATTCATTGTCTGATATCTACTTTTTCCATTTCAGGTCAGAGGACTGGAGGGAGTCTGTCATGGCACTTAATGGACAAATGGCAAACTCATTTTGGCTAGGTGGGTAAACAGCATTATAATTCTGGAAAGCATGCCACTCTATTATAAGATGTGCACAGGTATATGCATTTGTGCATGAGCATACACATGCACAAACACATACATGACATGCATACCTATGAACAAACTGCAGTATTACCAATTCACTTGTAGCATATCTTTATGAAGTCAAAGTAAACATGAGCACCTTGGGGGAAAAAAAACACATGGACATAAGACACCCCTTCTTGGAACCAAAATGGAGAAATGAGGGCAAAGGAGCAGTAGTACTATTCATTAGTGACTCTCATTTCATGTAATAGCGCCACAGGAACATACATATATGAATCAGTCAGCTTGATACTATAATGGGTTTCATTCATTTACTAGATAAAAGTAAAAAACTGGTTAGTTCTAAAGAACAACGGATGATCTGTTAATCAATGGCAATTCAAGTCCACAGAATGGGAACCTTTAGGCTAAATGTTCTTGCTCTCTAGCCTATATAATATATGCAATGCAATTTTCTGTGTTAATTTTAGTAAAATCTTGATAGTAAATACTGTAGTGTCCCTCACTTCTGCTTATAAACCGCTTCAACACTTCACAGAAAAGAGTCTTCTTCTTCGTCTTTCTGCTGCTCCCATTAGGGGTCGCCACAGCAGATCAACTGCTTCCATTTCTTCCTGTCCTCTGCATCTTGCCCTGTCACACCAACCACCTGCATGTCCTCTCTCACCACATCCATAAACCTTATCTTAGGCATCTCTCTTTTCCTGTTACCTGGTAGCTTCATCCTTAGCATCTTTTTTCCAATATACTCTGCATCCCCCCTCAGCACGTCCAAACCAATGTAATCTTGCCTCTCTGGTTTTGTCTCCAAACCTTCCAACCTGGGCTGACCCTCTAATATACTTATTCCTAATCCTGTCCATCCTCGTCACACCCAGTGCAAATCTTAACATCTTCAACTCTGCCACGTTAAGCTCTGACTCCTGCCTTTTTGTCAATGCCACTGTCTCCAACCCATATAACATAGCTGGTCTCACTACCCTCTTGTAGACCTTCCCTTTCACTATTACTGGTACTAGTCTGTCACAAATCACTCCTGACACTCTTCTCCACCCACTCCATCCTGCCTGTACTCTCTTCTTCACCTCTCTTCTACACTCACCATTACTCTGAACTGTTGATCCCAAGTACTTAAACTCATCCACCTTCGCCACCTCTACTCCTTGCATTCTCACCATTCCTCTATCCTCCCTCTCATTCACACACACATATTCTGTCTTAGTCCGGCTGACCTTCATTCCTCTTCTCTCTAGAGCATATCTCCACCTTTCCAGGGTCTCCTCCACATGTTCCCTACTCTCACTACAGATCACAATGTCATCTGCAAACATCATAGTCCACAGGGACTCCTGTCTGATCTTGTCTGTCAACCTGTCCATCACCATTGCAAATACGAAAGGGCTCAGAGCTGATCCTTGATGTAATCCCACCTCCACCTTAAACGCATCCGTCAGTCGCACTGCAGACCTCACTACTGTCACACTACCCTTGTACATATCCTGTACCACTCTTACCTACTTCTCTGCTGACTTCCTCATATAATACCACAACTCCTCTCTAGGCACCCTGTCATATGCTTTCTCTAAATCCACAAAGACACAATGCAACTCCTTCTGACCTTCTCTGTACTTCTCCATCAACACTCTCAGAGCAAACATCGCATCTGTAGTGCTCTTTCCTGGCATGAAACCATACTGTTGATCACTAATCATTACCTCCCTTCTTAACATAGCTTCCACTACTCTTTCCCATAACTTCATGCTGTGGCTGATCAGTTTAATCCCTCTGCAGTTACTACAGCTCTGCACATCACCCTTATTCTTAAAAATCTGTACCAAAACACTTTTTCTCCATTCCTCAGGCATCCTCTCACTTTCCAAAATTTCATTAAACAATCTAGTTAAAAACTCCACTTCCATTTCACCTAAACACCTCCATGCTTCCACAGGTATGTCATCTGGACCAACAGCCTTTCCGTTCTTCATCCTTTTCATAGCTATCCTTACTTCCTCCTTGCTAATCCACTGCACTTCATGATTCACTATCCGCACATCATCCAACCTTCTGTCCCTCTCATTCTCTTCATTCATCAACCCCTCAAAGTACTCTTTCCATCTGCTCAACACACTCTCCTCACTTGTGAGTACATTTCCCTCATTATCCTTTATCACCCTTACCTGCTGCACATCTTTACTAGCTCGGTTCCCCTGTCTAGCCAATCAGTATAGGTACTTTTCTCCCTCCTTAGTGTCCAACCTTTCATACAACTCTTCATACGCCTCATCCTTAGCCTTCACCACCTCTCTCTTTGTCATACACCTCATCTCCTTATACTCCTGTCTACTTTCTTCATCTCTCTGACAATCCCACTTCTTCTTCGCCAACCTCTTTCTCTGTATACTCTCCTGTACTACTTCATTCCACCACCAGGTCTCCTTGTCCTCCTTCCTCTTTCCAGATGTCACACCAAGCACCTTTCTAGCCATCTCTCTTACTAGCTCTGCTGTAGTTACCCAACTATTCAGTAACTCTTCACTGCCACCCAGTGCTTGTCTTAACTCTTCCCTGAACATCACCTCACAATTACACTTTTTCAATTTCCAACATTTGATCCTTGGTGCTGCCCTCACACTCATCTTCCTCTTCTTGATCATCAATGTCATCCTACAAACCACAATTCTATGCTGCCTAACTACACTTTCCCCTGCCACCACTTTACAGTCTCCAATCTCCTTCAGACTGGCCCTTCTACACAAGATATAATCCACCTGTGTGCATCTTCCTCCACTCTTGTATGTCACCTTATGCTCCTCCCTCTTGTTAAAATACGTATTCATCACAGCCATGTCCATCCTTTTTGCAAAATCCACTACCATCTGACCTTCTGCACTCCATTGCCTAACACCATACCTACCCATCACTTCCTCATCCCCTCTGTTCCCTTCACCAACATGCCCATTGAAATCTGCTCCAATCACCAGTCTCTCACCCTTGGGTACAGTCTTCACCACCTCATCCAACTCACTCCAAAATTTTTCTTTCTCATCCATCGCACACCCAACTTGTGGAGCATATGCACTAACAACATTTATCATTACACCATCAATTTCCAGCTTCATAAACATCACTCTATCCGACACTCTTTTCACCTCCAAAACACTCTTAGCATACTGTTCTTCAGGATAATGCCTACGCCATTTCTCCTCCCATCCACACCATGATAAAACAATTTGAAACCGCCTCCGATACACCTAGTCTTGCTCCCCTTCCATCTAGTCTCTTGCACACACAATATACCAACCTTCCTTCAGTCCATCATATCAGCTAGCTCTCTCCCTATACCAGTCATACTGCCAACATTCAAAGTTCCGACCCTCACTATCTCAGTCCTAGCCTTTACTTGCCTTCGGGCATGCCTTCCCCCTCTTCTCCTCCTTTGGCCAACAGTAACCCAATTTCTGCAAGCACCCTGTTGGCCAACAGTACTGGTGGCGGTCGTTAACCCGGGCCTCGACCGATCCGGTATGCATTTCTGTACTGTTGTTTGCATGTATGATTTGGCAAAATTTTACGCCGGATGCCCTTCCTGATGCAACCCTCCCCATTTATCCAGGCTTGGGACTGGCACAAAGAAATGCACTGGCTTGTGCATCCCCAGTGATTGTCTTAAAATTCCTGGGCATGTGGTGATATCTGTACCATGCACAACCACAGCTACTTTTTTTAAGCTCAAGCTGGCATCCTCTTGGTGTACTCCCTGTTGCAGCACACATACTTTTCATGCCCAAGAGTGTACAAATCTTAAGTGAGGAATTATACATACCTCTCAACCTGTAAGCCCAAGAAACCTGGACAAAGCTAAAAATGATAGGGGAAAAGCTCCAAAAACTAGGGACAATTTTACATATTGCTTATATGGACTTAGATTGCTAATATACTAAGAAGGTTTTGAATTAGCATATGTTTTCTGAAGGCTAACAAGTCTGAAACTCAAATAACAGTTATTTAGTGATCTCTATGTCTAATGATTTGCCAGAAAAACGTAGATATAATGAGGAACAGACCAAAAATAGGAGACAAAAATCTAGACATTCTACTTCAATCTGGACATTTGGGAGGTATGATATTAGAGTAGATAAGATTTTGGATAAGGAGGGTTCATTTTTTTGCTGAAAGAAAAAGAGTCAAAGAACCTACCCTTCTTCACATCAAAATCTATATACTGTTATGAAGGTTTATGGGTAAGATCTATGCACTGTTATGAAGGTATATGGGTAAGATCTATGCACTGTTATGAAGGTATATGGGTAAGATCTATAGACTGTTATTAAGGTATATGGGTAAGCTGGCTATGCAGTGTAGTGGCAGTCCTTTAGCAACTTACTTTGCTTTGATTAACTTTTATGTCAGACATAAAACTGTAACCAATGGAGAAATCTAGCTAAACCCACACACTTTTCATGCCTACTGCAGAGATAACTATGGGGTTCTTTCTGAACACCTATGTAGCACTTTTGGTCACCCTCTTCCCCACATTTGTACCAGATTGTGCTTGTCCTGTTGGAGTAAATTGGGGGGGGGGGGGGGGCTCCACCCATGTAGGGAGAAATATGTGAATAACAATAGGGGATTGCTTTCATTTCAGATGGGATGTCCTTTCATAGTCCCAAACCTATCTTTGGGTGATGCACATACTACTTTGAGGAGTCCTGTACCAGTTGAGTGTGCTGTGGGAGTGGACATATTGTATTCATAAGTCATGATGCATGTCATTGATAGGAAGATTGTCAATATCACTGGTTGTCAAATTCTCCACTGGGCCTATAGGACTTCCATAGTTTTGAGAAGTAACTAGATGCTTTCACCACCATTACAAACCCTGACAGTTTACACAGAGACAGTATGTTTGTCACTGTGGCCCATTGATATATGGAAGACATGTGCTGACCCAGATACATCTGTGTATCTGCAAATCTCCAAGTTCTCCTGTTCAGGGTAATGTGACCCCCCCCCCCATCCTTTGTCAAAGCAACATCCAGGTGTCAGCTGTACACATGGGTAGTCTTCCATCATTTTTGCTTTGTAATAGGCATCTTGGTAACACTGAGCAGTTGCATATGTTGCTGAATATGTGTATATTGTGTGTGTGTTTGTGATCTACCACCTGCTTAAACATTTACTACTTTAAAAATCCAGGTTGTCATACCTGAGCATCACTACCAGTGAGATGGCAAAAATCTCTTAGTCAGAGAATGATATTCTGCTGCTGGCCCTCTATGAACATGATTACTGTAAGGTCTAGCATGAAGAATCTGAGCAGGAATTCCACGTGCATGCCTGTCAGAACTTTATAGAGGGGATCTGCATTGTCAGTGGCCAAAATCAGACATACAAGCACATTAGTAGAAGAGTTGCTGACATAATTGTGCAGGCACATGTAAGACAACCCACACGGATCAGGAGAGGAGATACATGGGTGGGGGGGTCCACTGTTACCATTGACAGACATTGAGGACTTCCTGGAATCTATACCTAGGAATCCAGAAGTTCAGGAATTCATGGCAGAATGTTGGACTTGGGTGCCAAATTGCAGGTGTTGCCTCAAATATCCATCAGCGAATGCCCCAGGTGAATATGTCTAAACATGTGGTACTGTATGTAGTTGTCATCCGGTTCAGGGTTACACAAGTAATGTACATAGCTTCTTTGTTGCTACAGAAACATTGGACTTACATGTACAGAGGCCGACTACTCAAAGTATGTCAACTATATTTTCCATGGCACTCTGTTATATAGGAACATTTTCAATAAGCTGTAAGTAAAAGATTCATCCTTAGACTGAATAATGCTTGTTTGTTTTCATAGGTACTGCATTGTTAGGTTCCTTCACAGTGAGTTTATCCCTGCCTAATTTTGAGGAACTGTCTGGACATGATGATTGCAGAAATCCTGGCACCATCCTTGTTAATGGCATCAGTGGTAGACTCTGGTTATGTGGTTGCCATTTCCCCAGACTTTCCACAGACACAATTCCAGTGCTAGTGTCAGCCAGCCAAGAACAAAATGTGCCCAACACATTAGCTCAGGGAGTGGCCTCATTTCCAGAAGAAGAGGTTGCCAGCCAGATGCACTAAGCATGCAGCAACCCAAGTGGTTGACATACTGGTAGAAATACGTGTTATGGGTACTGTTGCACTCCTGAGCTAAGTGTCTCTATGTCACTACTAAAGTGACCATTATACAGAGACAAGCAGAGATGACTACAGCCTTGGCTTAGCTAGAGAGGCTAGTATGTGTGTCTGTGATGAACTGCAGATGTGCAGCATTATTGACAGTTAGAGTAAGGAGTCTGTTTGCTGCAGGTGGCCATGCATGGCCATCCATCAGAACCATCATTCTTACTGTAGCTTTTCCACCTCTGCTTATGGTGGGAAGGCATAGTCTTGGAACGATAGTGCTACCATCTCCAAACTACCTTCCAGTATTGAAGACACTGTGGGGCATTGTGAATGTAAATATAGATGGGGTGTTCATGCTGAGACCATAGCACATCCAGATGTTTGCACACATGGAGCATTCCATCATCTATGAATGTTGTGGGTTATGCTTGAGACTTTTCTGGGAGATGGTATCCCATGGATGGAGGTGTAAATTCACAGAAACAGCTGCCAGCTACTGTAAAGTCAAAAAGTAAAGCTGTAACCAAGTTCGTAATGGATGCACGATAAATGAAATCCGAAGCCAGATGTAAAATGACTTCTTTAATAGACCATAAATTCAACAAAATGGTTTGGATTAAGCGCTTTCATCCACACTAAAGTGGACTTCTTCAGAATACCTGACATTATCTACTAACAGTTATTTAAAAACTTTTTGGCGCCATATTCCGCCAGTCTTACAAATTTAAAGAAACGTGGTATAAATTTCCATCATATTAACAATTCATAAAAATACAATGTTAACTTGCATCCCCTATCAATTCATTCATTGGTATGACCAAAAATTTGTAATAAAATAATAAAACATGCAATACATATGTAATTGATATAATGTACTAACAATATATTCTAATGCAATGAATTTTTATTGAATATTTCCATAAAAAATATTTATAAAACATATGTTAAAATCTATTAAGTAAATCTATATGAAAAATCTGACTATATTCCAATATTTGACTGCAAATTACAATTCAGAGACTAAATATATATACTGCTCAACAAAGTGTTTGTGTGTGTGTGTGTGTGTGTGTGTGTGTGTGTGTATATATATATATATATATATATATATATATATAAATAAATAACTATCCATGCTGTCATCCCATGAAAAATGTGTGACTTAAAAATATATGTCAATCATAAATATTAATCCTGTCTAAAACTAATGCTTATACTAGCGCAATTGTAAAATAGGTTTAATAGTGATATATTCATTTAGTCCAGGTTCTCTAGCAGCATCAGTTAATATTTGCCATATTATTTCTTTTTTACGCAACCATGCCTTTATATTTCCACCTCGTGGATCTACCTTGATCTGATCAATTATCCCAAATTTAAATATATGTGCATTGCCATGTTTTGCTATGTGCCTATATAGTGCATTGTTGGTATCCTAATTCTGATGCTATAAAGGTGGTCATATATTTCTGAGTTGGCGTTCTGTCTTGCTTATATAATAACAAGAACATGACATACACTTTGCTAAGTATATCCCTATATTGATAGGGAATACAAGTTAAAGTATTTTTTAAGAATTGTTAATATGATGGAAATTGATACCATGTTTCTTTAAAGTTGTAAGACTGGCGGAATTTGGCACCAAAAAGTTTTTAAATAACTGTTAGTAGATAATGTCAGGTATTCTGAAGAAGTCCACTTTAGTGTGGATGAAAGTGCTTAATCCAAACCATTTTGTTAAATTTATGGTCTATTAAAGAAGTAATTTTACTTCTGGCTTCGGATTTCATTTATTGTGCATCCATTATGAACTTGGTTTCAGCTTTACTTTTTGACTTTTCAATGGATGGAGGTGTGCATAATTAGTGCATACATCTCAATTGGGAACCCTAGATTGTCCTTCAGACCCCAGGACATTGCTGCATCATCTGCTGGAGCTGTGTCCATGCACACCTACACACAAACATATCAATACCATCCACCACCACCCAACTAGTCACATGACACTGGAGACACCACCTCCTTACCGGCCAGATTCACCATCTCCCCAAACTCGCTCATCTATGCCTTATGCACTCCTATACAACTTTAATCTGTATTCGCACACTAACTGCTGTTGACACTTGCCATTGTGGGGCCCTCCTTATCTGCGCATTTTATGACACTTGTGCTCTGTCCTCTCTACTCAGTTACCTAAGTGACTTGTGTCGGATGCACAGATTAACCAGTTCATTCATGTTGTATCACAGCTGGGGTGTAGTATTGCATGTATTATTTTCACTGTTATGCATATTTTGGTCCATACTTTTAGTATATTAGGTGCTGACTCATGAATCAGCAACAGTAAGGGTGATGATGTGCACCTCTGTGATTACCAGCAGTGAGAATGGTCTCTTGTATATATGTATGTTTTCTAATGCACTGGCTATGACATACACATTTTCACCGTCTGTCTTCATAACTAGATGATTTTGCTGTGGTAAACAATTATGGAAGTAACATCTCATTGGGAAACATATATATGTTTCTGAATCATGCCACCATATTAATTACCTTTATTTGAATCCACCATTGCTCTCAAGTTAATAGTTCATAGGTGTTTACTAGGCTAATGACCACAAGGGCCTTTTTAAGCCTAGCCATGCATCCCAAATCTCTGACAAGTTTTGTTACCCTTAATATGTATAAGAAAAGGCTTAGGAGATGAGCCATTTACAGGTTGACTGTGTCCATTAGATGCATAGGTGTCAAACCAGGAATGAATTTCCTGTTCTCCATCCAGTTGTCTAAGTTACACTTAAATTGGGTTAGGGAGGAACTCTGCTTCATATGGATGGACAGGGTAGTCTCTGGGATACATACCTATCTCTCTCTAGCAGGTCCTATTTATATCACAGGTAAGGTTTAAGTGCTTAGAACAGGTAATTCTGGTGCTCTTTGTTTTGTGGATATGCAGGAGGCCCATCAGAGTGGGGTCTGACAATGCTCTGTATGCCAGGTATAGATCTCCCTTCAAAGGTCTGTAGGAGACATAATATAGGGATAGGGCCTTTGAGGCAGTCTGCAGAGGAGATTTTACTTACAGCCTGTATTCTTTTAGTGAGGAACCTCTTTGGATGTTCCAGTTGTTGAATATGCCTAGTTAGGTACAAACCAAAGGGGTCATTGTACTCAGCGATAAGTCTGATGAATTCCAAATACAATAGAACAATGATTTCCTTGGACCTAGATGCCATACCTTTGTTTATAAGTTGTGCAAGATAGAACGATTTCTTCAGTATTGTTGACACGTGATTGTCAAAGGCTAGATAACTGTCTATATGTGGCCCCAAGTCCCTGACTACTGGGTCAACTCTAAGGCGTGTTCAAAGTTTTCCCCTCATCCATTGTCTTGGTGACCTTCTCAAATAAGTTCACCAGGTTTATTAGGCATGATCTTCACTTAAAAAAAAAGCCAGACTGGGTTCGGTCCACTGTCTGATCATTGCCTACACCTTTGTTTTTTTTTTCATAATAATTTGTTCCATGACTTTGTATATTAGAGTAGTCAGACTAATAGGTCTGTAGTTTCTGAGGTCAGTTGATGGTCCACCCTTGTGAAGTGGGATAACCACTGAAGTTTTCCATTCTCATGGTACAAAGCCTATTTTAAGGCCATAATTGAAAAGTGACTCAAGTGGTCCTGATAGGTAATGTTTCCAGTTATTTAAGAGGCATCCCAAGATATTGTCAGGGCCCATTGAGGCTGTGTTGTTGGCCTTAGTGAGTGCTGCTAGGATCTGCTCCCTGTTAATAGTTGAGGGTTATGCTAGTACATATTTTGTGGAGAGAGATGAGGGAGTAGAGGGTGAAATTTGAGCTTAATTTTTCAGCCAGACAATTCGCTATGGCTCTGCTCAGTGAAGGTGGCACCATTGGCTAACAGTCCAGCACAGTGATGTGTGTTTGAGGTTTCAGATATATCTGTACAAGGCCTTGTGGTTCTTTAGCCTGTGAGAATAAATATATTGACCTCATAATTGGTCTTGTTGGACTTATAATTAGTGCTATTAGTCCCAGTTTAGTTTAATTAGAAAGCCTTGATTTATTATGGGAGTTGCTCTTCCTGATTTTATCCATGACTTTTTTTCCTTTTGCTACATACCCTAATAAGGTTAGGATTCCACCAGTGTTTGTTTTTTTAGGGTTTGTTTTTGGCTTACTTCTAGTAGGTACAGTAGCCTCTACACAGCAATTTACATGGTTGTAGAGGGTCTCTGTGAGCACTTCTACATAGGTTGTTGTGAACTCTGGGTTGGGAGGGGTAAAGGTATTGAATTTTGATAAATTATCTATTAATGGAGTGTAGTTTGCTTTTGGAATAGCTCCTAACTGTTTCATGGTTTTCTGGTGTTACTGAATTGATTTTTATTTCAAAGGAGACAACTTTATGGTTTTCCCTTACTAGTAAGGATGTGACCCTGGATGGGGGGGGGGGGGGGTACAGTGCTCTCCCATATTGGTGAGTACCAGGTCCAGTATGCTTGAGCCTCTGGTAGGTGTGTTCACTATCTGGCCTATTTCTGTTAATAAAGTCCAGGAAACATTATGCCTGTGAGTATGAGGCAGTTTGTTTCCCCATTCTGTAGAGGAGTAGTTTTCTCCAATGAATAGGGTATTTGGTTTAATGATGAGTGACTCCAATAGGTATAGGTACAAGCTATGGTATTCTAGGGACAGAGGTGACCTATAGCTTGCTAGGATGTGGTATGCGACTTTGTGTATGGTGTTTTGCCATAGATAAATTCCAGGGCATTGTCCTGTTTAACCAACATAGAATTATAAATAAGGGTGATGTGCAGAGCTGTAAGTAACTACAGAGGGATAAAATTGATCATTCACAGCTTGAGGTTATGGGAAAGACTAGTGGAAGCTAGATTAAAAAGGGAGGTGATGATTTTGTGATCAGCAGTATGGTTTCATGCCGGGAAAGAGCACTACAGATGCTATGTTTGCTCTGAGAGTGTTGATGGAGAAATATAGAGAAGGTCAGAAGGAGTTGCATTGTGTCTTTGTGAACTTAGAGAAAGCATATGACAGGGTGCATAGAGAGGAGTTGTGGTATTGTATGAGGAAGTCGGGAGTGGCAGAGAAGTATATAAGAGTGGTAAGTGTATGTACGAGGTTATTGTGACAGTGGTGAGGTCTGTGATGGGAGTGATGGATGCATTTAAGGTGGAGGTGGGATTACATCAAGGATCAGCTCTGAGCCCCTTCTTATTTGCAGTGGTGATGGACAGGTTGACAGATGAGCTCAGACAGGAAGCCCCATGGACTATGATGTTTGCAGATGACATTGTGATCTGTAGTGAAAGTCAGGACCAGGTTGAGGAGATTCTGGAGAGGTGGAGATATGCTCTAGAGAGGAGAGGAATGAAGGTCAGCAGGACTAAGACAGAATATGTGTGTGTGTGTGTGTGTGTGTGTGTGTGTGTGTGTGTGTGTGTGTGTGAATGAGAGGGAGGCTAGAGGATGTGGAAGAGAGGTGAAGAAGAGAGTACAGGCAGGGTGGAATGGGTGGAGAAGAGTGTCAGGAGTGATTTGGAACAAACATGTACCAGTACAAGTGAAAGGAAAGGTTTATAAGAAGGTAGTGAGACCAGCTATGTTATATGGATGGTAGATGGTGGCATTGACAAAAAGGCAAGAGTCAGAGCTGGACGTGGCAGAGTTAAAGATGTTAAGATATGCACTGGGTGTGACAAGGATGGACAGGATTAGGAATCAGTATATTAGAGGATCAGCTCAGGTTGGATGATTTGGAGACAAAGCCAGAGAGGCGAGATTGCATTGGTTTGGTCCTGTGCTGAGGAGGGATGCTGGGTATATTGGGAAAAGGATGCTAAGGATTGAGCTGCCAGGTAAGAGGAAAAGAGGAAGGCCTAAGATAAGGTTTATGGATGTGGTGAGAGAGGACATGCAAGTGGTTGGTGTGCTGCAGCAAGATGCAGAGGACAGGAAGAAATGGAAATGGATGATCCGCTGTGGTGACCCCTAACAGGAACAGCTGAAAGAGAAGAAGAATTATTATGCTTATTGCTAATATACATTGAGAGTGCTCTACATTTTGTCCCTGTCTGTGTAGTTGATGGTCTAAATGTAGGCACTGAAGCCTTGCATTGCCAGAGTACTTTCTGCAGATTTAAACCATGTCTCAGTAATAGGTTCATAGGTTCATACTAGGCTATCTGCCCTAGGGCATTTATAAGCCTAGCCAGAGTGTGTTTGGATTTCGCCACCCATTTTAAATTAATTTTGCTATGCCCTTTTTCGAGGTTAGTATAATGTGCCTCTGTCTAACAGTGACACAGAAGTGGTACCCGGGGTAAACCTATGATCTCCCATCCACTCATCAAGATTCCTCTTGAAGAGAGTCAATGAGGGACTCTGCCTAACCTGGACTGGGATTTTATTCCAGAGTGAAGGGAGCCTCTGGGTTATGAATCTGTCCCTCCAGCATGTGCTATTTATTTCAGTGCTGAGGTTCAAGTCTCTCGAGCGCGTAGCTCGATGGGATTTGGATTTTCTGAGGTGCAGCATGTCCATTAATTCCGGGTTGGACATGGCTTTATACATCAGGCACAGATCACCTCTGAACAGGTGGTATGCCACTGAGTAGAGCTGAAGTTTCTTTAACTGGGCAGCATATGGCATCTGTTTGAGCCCTTTGATCCTCTTGATGAGGTACCTTTGGGGTCTTTCCAGTTGCTGCAGGTGTCTGGTAAGGTACATCCCAAAAGGGGCATTGTACTCTACTTAATTATGGGCCTGATGAGGGATGAGTGTAGAGGCACGATGACCTCCCCTGATCTAGATGTGAATCCCTTCATGATTAGGTGGGCTATATAAAATGTTTTTCTAACCACTTTGGCCACGTGGTTGTCAAATGAGAGATTGCTATCAACTTGGGTCCCCAGGTCCCTAATTACTTCTTCTGTACTTAATGGATTACCACCTATGTAGTAATTTGTGGGCACTTTGTTTTTGCCAAAGGGGATGACTATACACTTTTTGGCATTTAGCTTGAGGCCATGGCTCTGGCACCAGTTGTCTGTTTCTATGAGGCCCTTTTGGAGGATGCTTGTGTCGGCTGGAGAGTCGATTATGGTGCCCAGTTTGCAGTCATCTGTGAACTTGGTCAGCCACAGTCCTTCCATGTTGGCCTGTACCTCTGAGAAATATATACCAAACAAGAGAGGTCCCAGGACTGAGCCTTGTTGGACGCCACTTGTAACTGGTTTGGAGTCTGACATGGCTCCAGCAATTCTAACCATGTGGGTTCTGTCCTTGAGCCAGTTTGCAACCCATCTAGTGACATAGGGGTTTATATTTAAGCTGGTGAGCTTATCTATAATGCCTGAGTGGGGTATTGTATCGAAGGCTTTTACGAGGTCCAGGTAAGCTGTGTGGACCACCTTCCCCTCGTCAATGGCCTTGGTGACTGTTTCAAAGAAATCGACCAGGTTTAAGAGGCAGGATCTGCCCTTAACAAAGCCGAACTGGGTAGGATCCCTTGTCTGTAGGTCCCCAATATCTTTATTTATGAGGTCCATAATGATCCTTTCCATAGCTTTGTAGACCAAGCTAGTCAGGCTTATGGGGCAATAGTTTCCAGGCTCCGTTGAGGCACCACCTTTGTGGAGAGGGACCACTGTTGCTGTACGCCACTCTTTGGGTACATATCCTGTAATAAGGCTGAGATTGAACAGTAGTTTTATGTTTGGGTTTAGCTCTTCTTGGAGTTTCATGTAGGACGCAGCCCAGGACACCGTCTGGTCCCATTGATGCTGTGTTTTTTTGCTTTGGAGAAGGGCGGCTCTTACCTGAGCATCTGAGATGTCAGGGGGTCAGCACTCTGCTGGGATAGATATTTGTCCTTTTGGTGGGGAGGGGGGGGAGAAGTTTGCACTGAACCTGTCAGCTAGGATGTTGGCAATGTCTGTGGGTTCGGTGTATTTTTTGTCATTTTGGTCTAATTCTGAGCATATCTGGGAATTCCCACCCAGGTTCCTAACATAACTAAAAAAGGCCTTGTGATTATCCTTAGTGTCCTGTGCAATTTTTCTCTCTAGGCTCTCCTTAGACGATTTTATGAGTGCCCGTAGTTTCCTGATAATACTGATCAGAGATGCCTTCCCTTTTTGGGATTTTGCTCTATCATGTAGTAGCTTCCTCCTTCTATTGTATAGTTTGTTTATGGCTGGGGTCCACCAGACAGGATGTCTGCCTTTGAAGGATTGGGTCTTGGTTTTATTTGGGATTGCATGATCCATGCATTCCTGAAGGTGTTCATAGAATGCGTTTATAAAGGATTCTGCGGTCTGGGCCGTATTTTCCACAGGCCCGGGGGCTTTGAAGGATTCCAGTTTTGAGGAGTGTGAAATTTGCTTTACAGAAGTTTTTCACTGTGGTTTTCTGGGCAGGGGGTAGGGTCGGGATGTGAATATCCAGTGAGATTAGTTTATGGTCTGATCTTACCAGTGAGGGATACACTTCTGGTCTGGAGCATAGAGTCCCCATGTTGGTGATGATCAGGTCCAGTATGTTTTCCCCTATTGTGGGAGTGGTAACAAGTTGTTCCATAGCATTTGAGTTTATAAATTCTAGGAACTTTTGGGCTAGGGAGTTGGAGCTAGAGTAATGCGCCCAGTCTATGTTTGGGTAGTTGAAGTCGCCCAATATAATGGTGTTTGGAGAGACCTTCATATTTTCCAGTGTTCTCAGGAAGGCCGAGTGGTGTTCCTGGGTTTGGGAGGGTGGTCTGTAGCAGGCTATAAACTGGAAGGCAGTTTTACCCACTGTTAGTTGCACATGGATAGTCTCTGATGCTTCGTGCTGTGCCACCAACCTGGAGGTGTGGGTATCTTTGATGAATATTGATACTCCCCCTCCTTTTGTGGTTCGGTCCAATTTTGGGGGCCGAAAAGCATGGTATGAGGTATAACCTGGTAGTGCTGGGGTGCTCTCGGGAGCCTTGAACCAGGTTTCTGTTACTGCACAGATATCGATGTTCTCCATGCTAAGGAGAGTTTTGAGTGTGTGCATCTAGATGTTTAGACTTCTGGCGTTGAGTAGCATTACTCTTAGTTTCTTATCCCTTGTGATACCTATGGAGGTGGGTTTGTCTTTTGAGCCTTGCCTAAAAAAGGCACTATGGGGGTAGCAAGAGCCTTTGCCAATATCCGAAAGCCCAGGGGTGACAGGTGCAAGCCGTCCCTAGTGAAGCATCGTGGCTTGTCGACCATGTCATCCCTGGCTGACAGGCATTGGATCCCCTTTGAATGCCACCAATACTTAAGCCAATTGTTGAAATTGATCATCTTGTCTTCATATTGTGGCATCATTCTTGGTGAGGGTAAGATGCTACTCAAGGTCAGGGTCATACCGGCCTGGGCTACATGCTCAGAGAGCTCCTCTATGTCTCTTTTCATGTAGTCCAGGGAGGTATGTCTCAGGTCATTCACACCAGCATGGACAATGACTGAGTCATATTTGTACTTGCCTTGGAGTGACCTGAGTACTTGTGTTATGTGGCGGATCCTAGCACCCGACAGGCAGCTCACCGTGACCTTCTCCTTGTTCAACCTGGTGAGCGGGATGTCAGTGTGCCTGACGATAGAGTCACCTATTACAAGTGTATCAGGTGTGTTGTTTAGCCTTAAGGGCTGTGACTGTTCGGCATACTGGCTTTGTGAGCTATGTGTTGCACATGTTTTGTTTTGGAGTAGTGGTTGCTTAGGTGTCTGCTTTGGAGGTCTCTGCTGCTTAGGCAGATTTTTATTTAGAGCCTCCGAGTATGTTTTTGTGTGGTTTGGTTTGCTGTCGTGGTAGGTCTATGTGAGACTGGAATTGTAGTGAGTGTGGTTTCCTTCTCCTCCTGACTGGTTACGCCAGTACTGAGTTGAGAGAGCTTAGCCTCCAGTTTGGCTATATGGTTGCATCTCTCACATGTGTTGGAATTTGTTGGGAGGAGGAGAGGGTTGTCTGTGTACATGAGGCAGTTGTAACATTGCCTCAAGATACCCAGATTCACCAGCTGGACCGGAGAGGAGATTGACAACTGACCTTTGGACATGCTAGAATAGTATTGTGAATTCCTTTATAATTGAAAAAAAGGGCCAATGGGGAACAAGGTACACAAGGGGAGTTTGTGAGGGTGTAGTGCTTTTAATTTTTTAGTGCTGACTTATATAATTGCTTTAGTGAGCAAGTGCCAGGTAACTTAAATGCAAAAACGACAAACAGTAACTTTCTTTCAAGTGAAACAAGGAAATAAGTACAGTAAGCAATGCAGATATCACTAGGGATCCACAGAAGCACTGAAAAGCCACGTTTTAGGTGGAATTAGCATTTCAGGGAAATAACAAGCAAACAAGAACAAGCATACAAACAAAGCTAGATTCAGCAGGCCTGGATCTAGTCTATGCTACAGCAAACAAGGTGTACCAATTTCAGTAAGAAACAGTTCAAATATGCAGGTGCTATAAGCCTTTAACCAGAAATTCCCAGCTCAGAAGGGCAGAGTCCAGCCTGTCCTCCCACGAGAGTGCAGACCACGAACCTTCTTAATGTAAAATAACTGGCCTGAAGCCCAAGTGTTTAAACCAGAACTAATACACTTTTAGAATAACAGACACTGAGCCCTCAATCAGCAGTTCCCAACTTAGAAGGATGTAAGCTAGCTGTCCTGCCACCACAGTGCAGGCCACAAACCTTCCTAATGTAAAACAACTGGTCTGAAGCCCAAGTGCTTAATCCAAAAGACTTAGAATTATAGCTACACTTGGAACAAGTTACTACCAAGCAGTAATAAATACAATTGAATACTTTAAAGAATGCCTGGATTAGTGCTCAAGTTATACAAACAAAGCTAGATTCAGCAGGCCTGGATCTAGTCTATGCTACAGCAAACAAGGTGTACCAATTTCAGTAAGAAGCAGTTCAAATATGCAGGCACTATAAGCCTTTAACCAGAAATTCCCAGCTCAGAAGGGCAGAGTCCAGCCTCTCCTCCCACAAGAGTGCAGACCACGGACCCTCTTAATGTAAAATAACTGGCGTGAAGCCCAAGTGCTTAACCAGAATTAATACACTTTTAGAATAACAGACACTGAGCCCTCAATCAGCAGTTCCCAACTTAGAAGGATGTAAGCTACCTGTTCTGCCACTACAGTGCAGACCACAAACCTTCTTAATGTAAAACAACTGATCTGAAGCCCAAGTGCTTAAACTAAAAGGCTTAGAATGAGTTACACCAAGCAGTAATAAATACAATTGAGCAATTAATGGCACAGATGACTGTGTTCTCAAGAGTGAGGCAAGCTTGTAGGCCATGGAAATTCTTGGTTAGGCTGCTAGCATTGAGTAATAATACCTTTAGGTTTCTTTGGACTTTATTTGTTATGCCTGTAGGTTTGTCAATTTGGCATTGACTAAAAAAGGGTCGAAGGGGGTTGACAAAGTTTCAGCCAATATCTGGAGGCCTAGGGAAGACAGCTGCAGACCAACCTTTGCAGAGCGATGTGGTCTGTTAACCATGTCCTACCATGCTGACTAATATTGAATCCCTCTGAAGAGACACCACAAACTAAGACAATTATTTAAGTCAATCATCTTTTGTTCATCGTTGTTGAAGACAGAATGTTGCTCAAAGTAAGGCATATACCTGCCTGAGACACATTTTTAGAGAGAGCAACAATGTCTCTCTCTTCATATAGTCCAGGGAAGTACATCTCAGGCTGTTAATACTCACATGGTCTGTGATAGAATGATACCAATATCTGTGGTGTAGTGACTTGAGTGCATGCATAACTTGGCAGATCCTGCTCCAGATAAGCAATTAACCATTATCCTCTTCTCGTTCAGGCTAGTGACTGGGGATCTGTGAGTAGTACAATGTGGTCCCCTATGACAAGAGTCCTGGTTAGTGCATTGGCTTGCCCTATGGGCTTTGCTCTTGGGGCTTCACTGGGTATAAGAATATATATGGTGTTTGGTGCTGCTTTTGGTGAGTGCTTTAAAGATTTCTGAGGACAAGTGTTACAGTCTATAGGCTTAGGAGGTCTTTGAGGTTTGGAAAGATTGCTTTTAGCTCCTCAGCATAAGTTGTATATGTGTAGTGGATACTATGTGTGGTGGATGTAGTACGTATGTTCTTGACAATCTTGTTTGTGTGCAAGATTTTTGCCTCTAGTGAAATTATGTATGTGCATCTCTCGAATACTGTGTTTTTTAAGGTTTTCTGTGAACACGAAACAATTACTAAAAAGAAGAAATAGTGCTGTACTGGCAGAGACATTTAATAAAACAGTAAAAGATATACAAGATAAAAAATAAAATACGGTAAGTGCTTTCTCAAAGAGCTGCTTCTTCAGACCATAAAAAGACAAAGCACAACCATAATAAATACACCCTTTTTAGCCAATAACAACTCAATGAAAGACTCAATTAAAAATTAATTAAAAACAAAAAAGTCTACTCTGTTTCTTATTAGGTCTTAAAGAGACCTTACCATTTAAGCCTTTATCCCTGTCGGCTTGTAAATTCAGTATCCAATATAGTTCCCTGTTCTCTGTGATACTACTAACATCTCTTAACACAATTACCTCAGTTGCCTTAAATTTAAAACAATGATCAGCACCCATATCCAAGACATGTTTAACTAGTTAATTTAAAATATTTCCCTGTCTAATGTCCCAGACATGTTTCCTAATTCTATCTTTGAAGCAGCAATCTCTCTTTCCTATATAAAATTGTTTGCAAAGCTGACATTGAGCCAAATAAACCAAATGCTTGGTAGAACAGCTAGCTACTACCCTGAAAATAATTTCTATTGGTAGAGGGGTGTGTAAAGCTACTGTCACCATCCAAAAATTACAATGATCACACCGGAATGTACCAAAATTCTTATTTTGTGATTGGTACCTTTTCTCATAACATAGCATCCATTTAAGTGATTTCTTATTAATAAATCTACCAGATGGTTTAGACCCAATGACCCCATTAACAGAATAGTCAGAAGTAAGGATATGCCAGTTTTTCTCAATAATACTACATATGGAGCTGGCATCACTAGGGTATGTGATGGTAATGGGTACCAAAGTCATACAAAAGCCAGAACGAGCACCAAGCTGATCACTGCTATAATCCATCAGAACCTTCTCTGAAAACTAGGGCTTACCTCTCTTAGTCCTAGCAACACTGATATCGGTCAACCCTCTGCCCAATTTATGGGTAGAATATCCCCTATCTTGTAATTCTCATCTTATAACATTAACTTCTCCCTCAAACATCTCATCTCTATTATGTAGTCTGGGTATCCTTAAGGTCTGACCACATATAATATTCTTATATATATTCTAAGTGGATGTAAACCCTGGCAATGTAATAAATGGTTTCTATGATTTTCTAAACCTACTGGTCCCAGTTTTATTCAAAGAGTCTTTCTCTAGTTTAACATCCAAGAAATCAAACTTGGAACTAGAGACCTGTGACTCGAACCTTAAAAAAGAACTAGTATTATGTACATTTATTTATTTATTATTTTTTATTTTACATTTGTTAACCGGGGGTGTCTGAGCCGAAAAGGCCCTTTTTCAGCAGAGGCCTGGGGAGAAAAGCTCCACAAAGAAAAATGACAGACACATTTAGTTATTTAGTCTACATATGTAACAAATTGCTCAAACTGCTCATAGTCACCTGTCCACAAAATAAAGACATCATCAACAAACCTATGGTAAAACCTAATGTAGGGTACATATCGATTATTATCAAACATATGTATAGATTCCCAATATGCCATAACACTGTTCGCATAACTGTTGGTGCATAGGGTTCCCATTGCCACCCCTAATCTTTGAGGGTAATATTTACCTGTGAATGAAAAGACATTATTCTCAAGAATAGTCTCAGTAAATAAGCATATCAAATTTATAAACTATGCTTGCTGCTCATTCTGACTTTTGTATGACAGGGGTACTCATTACCATGGCATACTCCAGTGATGCCAGCTCCATATGTAGTATTATTCAGAAAAACTGGCATATTTTTACTTCTGACAATTCTGTTAATGGGGTCATTGGGTCTCAACCATCTTTTACATTTATTAATAAGAAATCACTTAAATGCATGCTATGTTATGAGAAAAGATACCAATCACAAAATAAGAATTTTGGTACATTCTGGTGTGGTAGTTGTAATTTTTGTTAATTTTTGGATGGTGACAGTAGCTTTACACACCCCACTACCAACAGAAAGTATTTCTTCCGGGTAGTAGCTAGCTGTTCTACCAAGCATTTGATTTATTTGGCTCAATGTCAGCTTTACAAACAATGTTATATAGGAAAGACGATTGCTGCTTCAAAGATAGAATTAGGGAATATGTCCGGGACATTAGAAACATGTTTTGGATATGGGTGCTGATCATTGTTTTAAATTTAAGGCAATTAAGGTAACTGTGTTAAGAGAGAGGTTAGGAGATGTTAGTATCACAGAGAATATGGGACTATATTGGATACTAAATTTCCTAGCTGACAGGGATAAAGGCTTAAATGGTAAGGTCTCTTTAAGACCCAATCTGAAACAGAGTAGACCTTTTTGTTTTAAATGAATTTTTAATTGAGTCTTTAATTGAATTGTTATTCGTTAAAAGAGTATATTTATTGTGATTGCGCTTTGTCTTTTTATGGTCTGAAGAAGCAGCTCTCTGCGAAAGCACTTACCATATGTTTTATCTTTTATATGTTTTACTGTGTTTTATTAAATTTCTCCACCAGTACAGCATTATTTCTTCTTTTTTGTACATTCTGCTATTGGATATTTGGCTTGTGTGCTCTGCTGGTTTACTTTTTTATTCATTGTTTTATGAAACAATTACTGCATTGTCTCATGGTGCCTATCTCTACCTAGCTGGCTATGGAGACTTAGTGTCTTGATTTGGCACTACAGTAAGATAGATTGTGCTAAGATTTGATAGTAGTGCTGTAAAATGTGCAGACTAGCTGCTCTAAGCTTGTCTCTGCACAATGGTTTTGTTTTAGCCACACAAAGGAAGAGGGTTTAGTTCTAAGGGTAGTTTTATGGATAAAATTTACTTTTGGGGCATTTGTGTCTACACAGGGAACTGCTAACCTCTTGATATAATAATACCAATAAAGATTGCTTATGAGTGTAATGCTACAACAACAAAAAAACTATCTTGACAAGGAAATTTCAAGTATTAGGGAATTTAGAATAATTTAAAGGAAAAATCAACAAATAAATCAGTAGCCTCTAAAACAGTTAACTGCAGTGCAAAACAATAAAATAAAATATCATCGGCCAAGGATGGAAAAGGATAACTTAGGACCACCTCAGAGTGTGGCAGGGGTGCCAAGCAGATGGAAGCTCTGTGAAAATAAGCAGGAGGCAATTTGTAGTAAGGGAGGTTTACGCAAGTGCAATATTGGTTTGGTGGTTGGGAACTTAATATTATGGATATATGAAAAGCAATGGGTGGGAAAGTACTTAAAGAGGTTACACAACAGACAGTAACTAAGAAAGAGGGGCGAGATAGACTTTTGATGTCGATTTATCATAAGGGACAGAAACCAGAGAGACAGCCTTTTAAAACCTTAACAAGGAAAGGGTGGGAGGGTTAGGAAACTGGAGCTCAAGTCATGTGGTTAGAATTTCAGAAACTTTTTGCTTTATGCCTCAGTGGGAGGTGGGGCAAACTCAAAGAACTGGGAAAAAAACAGTAGCAAGGTAAATAGAAAGGTACTATAATGGAACTTTAAGTAGATACATATAGATACATATAGCTATAAAATCTATTAAAGCACAAATCCAGGAGCCGAATTTGCAATACTGCCACTACTGCAAACCTACCACAGACAAAGGCACTAGACTATACAGAAATGAACCATTAACACTGTAATAAAAGAACGATGAAGGAGAGAGAAAGCCTTGGGTCTAAACAAAGAATAAACCAAGACAAAACACAACTAACACCCAACAAGGAAACTGAAAAAGTTTCCAGATTCACTCAAAAAAATGTCAGAACTCCAAAACATTCAGAAAATAATTTATTTTCTAAAGTTAAGCACTTTTGTCCCATTAACATTCAGGGACTTCATCAGAAATAATAAAAACATCATCTTACAAATATGTAAACCCTAATAATGGGAAATCAATGACTAAAATAAATCAAATTAATACTAATAATTTGTGTTATGACAATGTTAAAAGCACATATAAACATATGAATAAATTAAAATAAATTATGTTAAAATGAAGGCTGTCACAATTTGGCAGCCCATAATTTTAGCACACTGTTTATTGATAAAACATCATTTAATTCTGAATAAACACTTACGTCAAGCCTATGCTGCCATAATAATTTACAGTATTCCAGTCTGCGTTCTCAATCCCTACCACTCATACTTTGTGTTAAACCATTCTAGTGCAAAAATATAAACCTTCGTGTGCTTCATACATTGTAAGGTGTGTTTAAAGAGTGCATTGTTCTCATTACGTTTCTTTGTCATAATAGTGTTCATAAATGCATTTTTTTTACAATCCGCTCCATTTTGCTGACATAAAACCCATGGCAAAAATCACAGAAAGTAATGTACACGATTTCAAAGGTATTGCAATCATATGCACCCTCCAATCTAAACTCATGGTAGGAACTCGTACATTTCAAAACTTGCCTTTCATAAATGTACTTGCATTGCTGGCAGCAACCACACTTAGTCATCCCTAACTTGTTTTTTTTCCTAAGGTAGTTAAACTGCTACTTCTTTTGAACATTTATTTAAGATTCAGTTGCCTCTTATAAAAACAAATGGGCACCAGTGCCAATAACTTTGCTAACATCAGAGCCATGGTCAATCACTTTCCAGTTGTTAGTAACTATCTGTCTGATTTTACTACTACAGTTTTCATACTTAATAACCATAGTATGTTTATAGGTGGTAGTCTCTGACTTCCGTGTAGTAGTAATATCCAGGGGTCTACCTAATATCAGAAATAAAATGCTTATAACTTACACACTTCGTATTTAATTTCATTTAACAAAGTTAATGTGGTAGCTTCTGATAATGAACATGTCAATCATCTTATTAATTTCCAGCATAAATTGGTCTTCTGAAACTATTCTAGACACCCATACCATATGACTCTTAAGACTTTTCTGATGGAAAGTGTGGTTGGAGAGCATAGGCTTTCTATATACTCTGGAGATGAATTTATGATGATGGAAATTTTTTAACAATGTTATATCCAGATAGTTAATATTTTCCATGGAGTATGTGTAGGTAAATTGTGAGAAATCAGTAGTAGAATTAACGTATGTAATAACATTTTCTGAGTTACACCACTTTTCCATGTTATAAATACATCATCCAAGAACCATAAAAATGTGATTTATGACAGTTGTATCCTGATTTAAGAACCTGGTGTTGCTCCCAATGCCATAATATTAAATTGGCATATGGGGGGGCACATGCTGCCCTCATTGCAACACCTGTTACCTGCTTGAAATACTCTCCCTCAAAGTATAAGAAAATGAGAAGCACTGTTTCCATTAATTCTACCAGCATATTAATGTCCCTGTTCTCAAGATTGTTACTCATGAGGCAGGCTTCTTTAAACCATTCCAAACTGATACTGTGGGGGATACAATAAAATAAATCTACTATATCGATAACAACTCAGAGCCATTCATCATGATAAAATTTGTCTTTAATCTGACTTAAAGTCCCACGAATCTGTAAGAATATATGAGTAACTTTTTAAAAAATATTTTAAAGTGCCATCAATATAGATGGCTAGTGGATGTGTCTTTGATCCAGCTGCTGCTACTATTGGTCACATGGGGAGATCACCAATGCTCTTGTAGATTTTAGGGATACAAAAAATGGCTGGAATTAATGAATGGTCAACCCTTACAAACATGAAAAGCTTGTATTCAGTCTCATCCTGATCATGTAAGTTCATTAAATATAAATCAATCTTATAATAAAAAATATTGATCTTGTTCCTAGAAACTCTTACATATTGCAACTCATTATTAAGTATGTTGTATATTCAAGCTGCATAATCAATACCATCCATTAGGACCACACCTCTATCTGGCTTAATAATTCTTGCATCTCAGTGTTTTATTTATTTATTTGCATTTGTTTACCGGGATGGTGCAGCTGGGCTAGAAATACCCATTTTCAGTGGAGTCCCGTGGAGAAAAGCTCCACATATAAGACATTTCACATACAATGCAGAATTTACATTAGTAAAGACATTTAGTACACATTATTGGCAGCTTATACTATTAGTGAAAAAAAAACGTACATAAATAATCATTCTCAAATCAAAGATATTATACAAGCAATATAGAGCATATACATGAGAACATTCCATATGAGTAGTTTTCAGCTAGAAAACTTTATCTAGGACACTTCATGCAGTGGGTGCAAAGCAGATATAGGAATTGATCAGAGACTAAGTACTTAAACATTTCACACATTTAGGAGGTGTAATAGCTGAGTGATAGGCTATATGAGTCCTGTTGCAGGAATCAGCAAAGTTGGTGGATATTGTTGCAGATATAAGTGGTGGTATGATATTAAGGTAGGCTGCAAAAGTACCTGAATGTCTCACCTGGTTCAATGGTAGGTTTATAAGGGTTAGGAAGAGAAGGAAGTAGACAGGAGCGATCAATGATAGGACAATGAGGGTTAGTAGAAGGGGGAAGTGGACAGGTGGATGTGAAAGGAGGATGTCAGAGTAGTAGAGTGGGGGTGAGAATAGTTGTGATGGTTGAAGTTAAGTTATATGAGATGTGGTGTTAGCACATGTGCACAGCCAAGATGAGGAGAGGTGTTGTTTAAGAGATGTCTTGAAGAGGGTTACTGAGCAGGTGGATGTAAGTGTTGTGGGGAGGGAGTTCCAAAGTTTTGCGATGGTAAAGGAGTAAAGCATCTGGAGAGCTAATAGTTTTGGTTTTTCTACATTTATGATCAGTTGGTTGTTGGATCAGAGTGGTCTGTTAGGATGGTATAAAGTAAGTATAGAAGATAGAGCAGGGGACATAGATGGATTATGAATGAGTTTGTGAGCTGTAGTTGGAGAAAAGTGCGATAGTTGGGGAGTTCAAGCCATTTTAGGTTGCGTAATGATAAGCAGTGGTGGGATGAGTAGGAGGCATTAGTTACAAACTTAGCAATTTCGTTGTAGCATGAGTCTAGTTTGGACTTTAGAGAGGACTGAATGTTGCTGAGGAGGGGGCACCATATAAAAGAGAGGGTAATAGAAATGAAGAGGCAAGGGAAAGTCGGGCTGATGCACTGAGTAGCTGTTTGTGTTGGTAGAGAGTGCCAAGCTTTTGCTGTGTCTTTTTGACATTGGACTGGATGTGCAGGTCGAATGGCAGGTTTTCATCTATGATGACACCTAGGAGTTTTGTGCTAGGTACATTGTCAATGGTGGTACCATTTAGGGATTGAATGGTGAAGTTCTTTTTTTGTAGGGGTATGTACATTTTGGAGGCAAAGATTATTAGTTTGGTTTTGTTGGAGTTCAGGGCAAGATGATTATTAGACATCCAAATTTTGGTGGAGGTGGAGCTGAGGGTGTTTTGGTGTAGTTCTGAGGAGTTGTTTGCAGTGCAGATGATACTGGAGTCATCTGCGTACTGGATGACTGAGCCTTGAGAGAGTGTGGTGTGGAAGTTATTGATAAATATGCTAAACAGAAGTAGGCTAAAATAGTGCCTTGAGGAACACCAGTGGAGATGTTTCAGAAAGGGGAGTAAGAGTTCTGCAATTTAGTTGATTGTTGCCTGTTAGTGAGGTAATTAGTGAACCAGTTTAGAGTTTGAGGTGAGGTACCTATGTTAGAGTTTTGTTAGAAGGAGAGAGTGGGATATATTATTGAACGTCTTAGAAAGATCAAGAAATAGTGAAGATATGATTTTACCAGCATCAAGGGCTCTGTTGACAGTGTCCATGAAGGATATGAGGGCAGTCTTGGCATTATGTCCTGGCCTAATTCCGTGTTGGTTGGGGGAGAGAATGTGGTTGTGAGTTAGATGGTGAAGAAGTTGAAAATAAATACATTTTTCCAGAATCTTAGAGATGGGTGATAGTATAGCAATGGGTGTAAGTTGGTGGTGTCTATGTTGGGACTCCCCTTGTATAGAGGGAGGATATACACTTTTTCCAGACGATGGGCATATAGGATTCTTGGATATATCTGTTGAGAAGTATGCTGATAGGGTAAGCAATTGAGTTGGCTGAGATTTGCAGGTATTTGGCAGGTATATTGTCAGGGGCATTTGTGCATGGTTTGAGTTTTAGAAACAATTTTTAATAGTCAAGATGGGTATAGGAGATGTTGGGAATAGAAGGTGTATTGGTGTTAGCTGTGGAGGGGTCTGTGGTGGACAAGTTGGTCTTGGGAAAGGTAACAGTTAGATTGGCTATAGTATCTATGAAATAGGAGTTGAAGGTTGCAGCAATTTCAGTGGGTGTTTTATCTGGGTCTGGGCAAGGATTATTACTAGAACCTGGGTTTAATAAAGAGTTGAGAGAGCTCCAGAATTTCTTTGAGTTTTGCTTGTGTTGATTTGTAATGTAAGGTAGCATTCTTTTTTGTTTTGTAGTACTAGGTGCTTAACCTGGTTTCGCAGCTGTTTGTATTTGGTGAGGTCAGATGGGTTTTTCCTTTTTTGCCAGATTTTTCATGATTTGTCCCTGCATTTTATAAGATCCTTAGTGGATCTTGTTATCCAACTGACATGGTTGGTCTTTATTCTCTTTTGTCTAAGGGTAGCGAGATTGTTTAGTTTGCTGAGGAAGGTTGAGTTGAAGAACTCAACTGCCTCAACAAGGAAAAATGATTTTATTGCATCCCAGTTGATGCTAATCAACCTTTGCTTAAAGCTTGATGGACAGAACTGGGATTAATCTCTGGTAACCCTGTATACCAGTGGAAGTGATCTTATTTAGGTCGGACACTAAAATTCAGTCTAGGATTGAGCCATGAATATTAATTTTATTAGGACTGGTTATGGTGTTAATTAGCTAGGTAAACTTATATAGATTGATATTGCAGTTAGAGTGGTGTGGAGATATGTCTAGCCAGTTGATATTTATGTCTCCTAGTATGATAGTCTCATTTTTATGTTAGTAGATGCCCAGGTAAGGATTTCCTCAAGAATTGGGATGTTATTGCCTGGGGGAATTTAAATGACTATCACACAGAGGTTTTTGCAAATATTCATTTTAAGGAAAGAAACTAGAAGTTCAGGTGTGGAGAACTGTGGGATAGGTTTTGAATATGGGGCAACAGTGAAGGACATGGGGTATATTAGAAAGATGGCTCCACCTTTTTTGGGGTCTGTCGGCCCTAAGACAGGCAAAATCTGGGAGAAGGAATTCCGTGTTCTTAATATAGGGTTTTAGCCATGTTTCAGTTGCAGCGAGAATATCAGGTTTGTTGTGGGCTATCCATGCATGGAAGTCAGGTGTCTAATTTCTGATTCTTTGTAGGTTAATTGTAGTGAAGTTTATTGATTTATGGGAGTTGGGGGTTTGCAAAGGAAAGGAGATGGGACCCGGGTTGGGATGTATGTCTTTGCATAATGATAGGTTTGTTACAGAATGTGAAGGCTGCCAGGCCAGCCAGCTAGAAGTTTCTAAGTAATTCTATGTCATTCGTGAATAGTAATATGATCTGTATGCTTGCCTTAGAAATGTAAGAAAACTGTATGTTTTGTACTGAGCTTCAAGATTGTAACCACAGTGCACCCTGCTGGAAAAGAGCAGAAGTGTATATAAACTACATGTCTATGGAAATGTATCCATTGATGGTAAAGGCTGGAATATACAGAGTTAACTTGCAAACTCTAAGAAAATAAGTAAAGAGTTTTATGGTATGCTATAAAGTTAATCTCAGCTAGGAAACAGAACGTCTACAGCTAGAGTTTCTTTTTATTGTCTTGAGACAGAGATAATTACTAGGTTTCACATGTAAAGTGGTTTTGTATTGCTCTGAGGCTTCCTAGCAGCTGTACATCTGAGGGATAAGTATTTTCACACACATGTTAAATTTTAAATTCCTGTTGGCCTGGAAACTAAGGCAGAGGTGAGAAGAATGATGTAATCTGAGATGACCCAGCAGTAATGTATATTATTAATTTAAGAACTATCTCTCACAGCAAGTCAGTGCATTTTGTATTTGTCTTTAGATCTAACAACATCCTCTCATCAGCACTTCAACACCGTAAAGACTAAGTAGCATCCCCACTGGATTAAACACCATGTATGAAAAAAACAACATTTCAAAAATAGACCAATCCCACATAAAAACAAAATTGCATGGAAAGAAGAAAAAAATGAAAAGAAAAATAAGATCAAAGAAAAAAGGAGGGTGGGAGGGGAAAAAAGGGAGTTGACAAGGAAAAAAAAGGGGAGGGAGAGAAAAAAGAACAGCTAAAAAAAGGGAAACAAAGGGAGGAAAGTGATGGAGGGATGAACAAAACACCATCAACACATATGTCAATGGACACTTAGTTTCCTGGCTTTGAGAATAGGTGCAACATTGTTCAGCCAGTTTTTCCTCTTTTTGTCCCCCTCCCTTTTTTCCTTGCCAACTCTTTCCCCCCTCCTTTTCTCTTTGATCTTATTTTTCTTTTATTTTTTTTTTCTTTCCATGCAATTTTGTTTTTATGTGGGATTGGTCTATTTTTGAAATGTTGTTTTTTTGATACATGGTGTTTAATCCAGTGGGGATGCTACTTAGCCTTTACGTGTTGAAGTGCACAGGTTTTTTTATGTTGTCCACTAGTATGATTTAAAAAAGTTTTACTTTTTACTTTTTATTTTATTTTGTGACTACTTCCATCTTTATTGTGCTTTTTTGAAGTGTGATATTTGAGCTTCAGAGCTCTATTGAGTTTGTTAGCATAGAGAGCACCACTCTGTCTTTATAATGTAACTCTGTCTTTTAGATAGGATTGGTTTATCATGGGAATGACAGGTTGTTAATACAATTAAGCCAATTAAGCACAGTCACATAATTTAAAGGTGTAATCCTAAAATACTGAAGTCAAACAGTTTGTTGACCGTAAGTTTAAGGAAAGGATTTCCAAACATGTTTATTACATTAACAAAAGGAAAATGGAGAGCCCACTAGCTAGACACTGCATTGAAAACCCTAACCGCAGTTTAAAATTTAAGGCCATCGACTCAGTTGAGATGAATAGTAGAGGAGAGGCGTTGACACTTATGTTGGAGAAATTGGAACTTTTGTGGCAGCTTAGACTCAATGGATGCTTTCCACCGGGCTTGAATGAAATTACTTCTATTCTATGTGTGCTAAAACTAAAGAGCCTTAAGAGATGGTAGTTGCACACACACTATTTTTGTTGGATGGTTAAATAATTGATGCTCATTAGCCCTAGGGAGGTTACAATTGTTAAGTTACACCCACTTTTTATAGGTTAAAAGAAACATTACACAACACAGTTTTTTATGAAAAGATTACTACTTCCATGGGTCCCTGAACATTAGTTATAAGCAAAGTGAAGTAACTATGATTTTAATTAATACTATTTAATTTACTGTATTTTCTGTTATAAGTCAACAGAACTTGTTTTTTTATAAAACTAAGGCCCTCATTTTACCTAATGACTTAACAAAAAACAAACTGTTTGACTTCAGTATTTTAGGATTACACCTTTAAATTATGTGACTGTGCTTAATTGGCTTAATTGTATTAACAAGTATGAGTCACTAGGATAGTACTTAAACTTGTTTTTTCTTTCTGAGCACTATTGTCTGAAGAAGTTAGAAGTGTTTCCTAACGAAAAGCGCTTTACACTTTGTGACTTGGATTCTGTGCAGCCAGATCGTTTTTAACTTTTTATTGCTTGGCAGTTACCGGAGTGTGCACCGGACTGATTGCTGTAAGCTTGTTTTACTCAGCTATTAAACCTTGTTGGACTTTGCAGTGTACGCTCGTCTTGTCTTGTGCCTAAAATTGTAAGATCTTGTCATGGTCTTCTAACAACTTCTGTTAACAGGGCTGTGATTAGTTTAAGATGTGGACAAAGATGACTCATTGTTCATTGGTTCATTTTGGGAATGCTAGCTTTTGATATGTGGACTTCTGCCCAATAGCAGTGAATGAATACATTATGTAGTGTTGATCGAGACAATGTCTATTTAAGATGATTTTAGATTTTATTTTATGTTGCATTTGTTATGGCACAATGTTTATTATTTTTTTTTTTCTTTTTATGTTTTGAAGTATGTCCGAAGGATTACCCAGGTTTTTGATTTGCTCATGGAGTCGAATGGAGTTACGGTGTTCACCTGGACTTCGGGGCTAGTACATTTGTAGTGCTTTATTAGAATATTGCATGCACAATGTTGTTTTATTTATTATATATGTTTATATTTCTTAAGAAAGTGTAAGTTTTTTTATGGTTTTGGTTAATTTTCTTTATTTTTATATATCTTTGTGTAGGATCTGATGGTGTCAAGATTGTGTTTATTTTGGTTATTCAGAACCTACTGACAGGGCTGAGATTGGTTAAGAATGCGGAGAGGGATGTTTATGCTAGCAAATGGAAACATGACAGTGAAGTGATATTTTATTAGTCTGCGAATACTTTGGAAAATCCTGATTGGTTTAATTTTGTAGATTTGCCACTGGTTATTCTGTTTCTGTTAGCTTCATGATTGGCTGTCTATTCATTTTTAAACAAGTTAGTTTTTAACAATAGTTACGATCTGATGAAGTCTGTAATAGCAGAAAGCACTTATCATTTCTTTTTTTTTTTTTGGTGAATTTTTGGACTTTTTTTATATCAACGTGCTGCTACTGGTATTCATTCGAGCTGTGGTGTCAAACCAGAGTTTTCTTCTGGACGATTTACAGAGGGGGATAATTTGATAGCTTCATTCATATGTTTGAAAGGGTATGTAAACAGTATGATGCTGAGCAAGGGCTCTGGGTACAGTTCCTGACCCCCTTACTCCATGGTAAAGCTATAACTGTTCTGTCCAAACTGTCTGATAATGACCTTTTATATTATAATGCTGTAATGAATTTTTTGCTAGAATTGTTTAAGCCAAACACCTGAAGCTTATAGGAAAAAGTTTTGTGAGCATAGATGCAAAGCAGTTGAAAGTGTGGTGAATATGGTGCTGAACTAAGCAGTTATTTTCATAGGTGGAAGAGTGGGTGTCAGGTCACCACTTTTGAAGGGCTGCCAGACCTTTTGGCGAGGGAACAAGCCCTTAGCGCTTTCCCTGAGGACATTAGCATCTGGTTAGTTGATAGACAATGCCTTACTGTGGATGAGTTGGGGAAGAAGGGAGACCTATACCTAGCAAGCAGGGCATCACTGCACAGGAAAGGGATACCCAGTGCTGCTCATAGATCTAAGGGAACCCATAGGGGCAGCCCAGACTGCCCCAACAGAATCTGACAGTAGCAGGGGAAGCCACTAGTCCAGGTACACGTCCAGGACCTAGGCTTAGATGTTTTGAATGCAACCAGTGGGGCCATGTAGCATATATATGTCCACAGAGGCAAGGTGGGGAACAAAAGGTGGGAGAGCCAGTAAGTGGGAATGACAAAAATGCCAACAGTAGGTTGTCTTGAGACAACAAGGGTGCCAAACTACCATCCTGCAGATGTCCTGATAGGGAAGGATTTTGATAATGCAGTACCATGTGTTCATGCAGTCAGGCTTGGAGATTAGCATGTGGGTCTGGTAGCCTGGGGGAGACCCAGACAGACCACACACTTGCAGTCATAACTGATGAGGTGGTTACTTCAGGGAGGGAGCTACCCTCTAGCAGTGAAACTGAAGGTGAGACACAGCTGCTTGTAGTTACTGATGTTCCTTTGGACAGAGTGACTGCAAGGACAGAGGTGAGTAGTAATACCCAGGCTGACAGTGAGGCACCACTGTCAGGGGATACCAGACTTCCTGTGGAAGGGGAGCTGGGAAGGGTTACAAAGAGAGAACTGAGACAGGCTTAGCTCTCAGACCCTACATTACAAGGCCTGAGAGAGGAAGCTAGTGAAGCACCTGATTCTCAAGGAAAAGGGGAATCTGTATAGTGGGAAAAAGGGTTGCTGTATAGAGAGTGGACCCCTGAGGGAAGGCTAGAGGGTTAGAGAATACAGCAGTTGGTAGTGCCTACCATCTGGCACTTCTAGCCATAGTCCATGATATTCCCTTTGCAGGTTATATGGGTGTAAAACATACAAAGAGACATTTTATGCATAACTTCTATTGGCCTGGGATTTCCAGAGATGTAACAGGGTCCTGCAGAAACTGTGAGCAGTGCCAAAAGGTAGGTTAAGGCAAGAGACGAGGTGAAAGTTCCTTTGATGCCTTTGCCTGTGACTGAGGAGCCATTTCAGAGGGTAGATATAGATATTGTGGGGCCTCTGAGTACCTGAAGTTCCACAGGGAAAATGTATATCCTAATGGCGGTAGATTATGCTACAAGATATCCTGAGGAAGTGGCTGTGTTCTCCATTGAAGCAGAAAAGGTGGCAAATGCTTTGTTAGAGATTTTCAGCAGGGTAGGTTTCCCAAAAGAAAAACTGACTGACAAAGGTGCCAATTTCATGTCAGAATTGCTGGCTTGTCTGTGGAAGTACTATGGGTTGAAGTACCTAAAGACCATCCCCTACCATCCCCAGATTAATGGTCTTGTTCAGAGGTTAAACTTTACACTCAAGACCATGCTGCAGGCATTTGCACACCAGTTTAAGAGGGAGTGGGACAAATATTTGCCCCATCTGTTTTTTGCTTACAGAGAGGTTCTCCAGGAATCTACAGGTTTTTCACCCTTTGAGTTGCTGTATGGGCATAGGGTGAGAGGGCCTCTAAATTTAATTTGAGATGAGTGGGAGGCTGAGTGTGAATACCACAAGGAGTCTGTTGTGGCATATGTCCTAAACCTCAGGAGAAGGCACAGGCAAGGCTCAGGTAACTCATGGGCTTGGCCCAGGAGAACCTGGCAGAAGCTCAACAGCAGGAAAAGGTCAGGTATGACAGGAATGCTCAAGCTAGAGAGTATGCTGTAGGGCAGCAGGTAATGGTTCTCATTCCTTTCAGACACAACAAGCTGCAGGCAGCTTAGGAGGGACCCTACAAGGTGGTAAGGAAGGTTAGTGATGTTAACTACATGGTAGAACTGCTAGGCAGGAGGCAGGAGCACAAATTGTACCATGTTAACATGATGAAAGCTTACCATAATAGGAAGGCCCTTGTGCTGAGTATTTGCATTGGACTGCAGGAGGAGTCTGTGGGAGATCTGGCAACTGATCTCCTCAGTGAGGCTCAGACTGACACCTCAGTGGAAGGGGTAGCAATGTCCCAGCAGTTATCCCCTACCCAGGTTCGAGAAATCCGAGCAATGTTACAGGAGTTTGGGGACATGTTCACTGGGAAACCAGGGTGCACCCCCCCCCCCCCGGTGCAGCTCCATGTGGATATAGGACCCCAAAGGCCTTTTAAGCAGGCCCCTTATAGGGTGCCTCAGAGAGTCAAACAGACTCTGAGGGAGGAGATACAGGAAATGTTGGAACTAGGGGTAATTCAGGAGTTCAGTAGTCCCTTGGCCTCCCCAGTGGTGCTTTTACCAAAGAAGGATGGCAGCAACAGGTTCTGTGTGGTCTACAGGAAATTAAATAGTCACACAGAGTCAGATGCTTACTCCATGCCTAGGACAGATGAGGCCTTAGAGCAGCTGGGTGGGGCTAAGTATCTTACCACCATTGATCTTACCAAGGATTACTGGCAGGTGCCCCTGACTCCCAGTGCTAAAGAGAGGTCAGCCTTTGTGACTCCTTTTGACTTGTATGAGTTCACAAAGATGCACTTTGGGATGAAAAATGCCCCAGTGACTTTCCAGAGGCTGGTAGATTATATCATAGCAGGAGCAGGAGATTTTGCCCTTGCTTACCTAGATGATATTGCCATCTACAGCCATTCCTGGCAAGAGCACGTTCAGCATGCCAGGGAGGTGCTAGGCAGACTACAGAGGGCAGAGTTGACCATTAAGCCCAGCAATTGTCAGGTGGGTATCTCAGAGGTCTCCTAACTGGGACATAGAGTGGGGAGTGGTAAGATCAGGCCAGAACCTGCCAAAGTGGAAGCCATTCAGACATGGCCTGCACCTGTTACCAAAAAGCAGGTGAGGGCATTCTTAGAGACAGCAGGGTACTATAGAAGGTTTGTCCCCAATTATAGTACCATAGCTGCTCCCCTCACAGACCTGCCAAGGAAAAACAGGCCAGATAAGGTAGTGTGGACTCCAGCATGTGAGCAGGCATTCCAGAAGCTTAAAGGAGTTTTGGGAGGACCCCTTGTGTTAGCCAGTCCTGATTACAGCAAAGAATTTGTTGTGCAGGTGGATGCTTCCACCCATGGGGAAGGAGGATGTACTTAGCCAGATTTTTTCAGATGTAGAAGAGCACCCAGTGGTATATCTCAGTCATAGGCTCCAACCCAGGGAGGAATGCTATGCAGCTGTAGAAAAGAAATGTCAAAGTGTGGGAACTGCAGAAACTTCAGCCTTATCTGTATGGAAAAAAAATCACTGTAGTTGCAGACCACAATACCTTAACATGGCTACATCGAGCCAGCCAGCAAAATGCCAAGTTACTAAGGTGGAGCCTAGCATTGCAAGCATATGATATGTCAGTGTAGCACCGCAGTGGGGTTAGCAATGCCATTGCAGATGGGGTCCCAAGACAGGGAATGGGGTAAGGTATTCCCAGATAGGCTCAATCCTCTCAAGCAACGTTTCTCAAGGGTCACTTGGAAAACTAGCTTGAGTTTTCAAGGCGGGGGGGGGGGGGTGTGAAGGCTGCCAGGCCAGCCAGCTAGAATTTTGTAAATAATTCTCTGTCATTTGTGAATAGTAATATGATTTCTATGCTTGCCTTAACTGTGTAAGAAAATTATATGTTTTGTACTGAGCTTCAAGACTGTAACCGCCATGCACCCTGCTGGAAAAAGAGAAGAAATGTGTATAAACTACATGCCTATGCAAATGTATGTGTTGATGGTAAAGGCTGGAATATACAGAGTTAAATTGCAAACTTTAAGAAAATAAGTGAAGAGTTTTATGATATGCTATAAAGTTAGTTTATCTCAGCTAAGAGACAGAATGTCTACAGCTAGAGTTTCTTTCTGTTGTCTTTGGATCTGACAACATCCTCTCATCAGCACTTGCCTGGCTCTGTAAGTAAGTCATTTAGGGCATTCTACCTCTTGGATATAGATAGAAATACAGTAAAGAGTAGTTTTGATGATTTCTGTATTTATGTCCGACTGTCCTGCAATGTTGTTTTAAAATATTTCCTGTGATTCTGAACTCTATTGCCACTGTGTTGTTAAACAGTATTGTCTTGTGCTTTTAATATTTATTATTAAATATATTTAAATCTTTTAATTGTGGCTGGTTTGTTTAGAGATATTTAAGCTCTTAGGATACTTACATATGTATTTGGTGACACTGTACATGCCACTCCTAAATAACCTTGCTGTTGGTCATACTTACCATTTGGATAATAATAACATTACACAGTAGAATTAGTCACCCTTTGGGAAGGGCCTTTATAGTAGCTGATCAAGAGTGGTTGGTGGCAGTTGGTACTACCTTATAGTCTGGGCAGAAGGGGGCAAAGCTAGTGAACTTGTGCCAGCCTTCCCAAGGAGTGTTTGTGTGTCTTCATATAAATAAATTCTCAAAGTGTTTGTGTGTGTGTGTCAGCTACCTGAGCAGGGACATGAAGTTGGACAGAGAGGGTGCTGGAGGGTTTGGCTTGACAACTCGGCTGAGATATTAACCCTATAGCTATGCCAGTGGGGAGTCTTTTATTGGGGATCTGGAGAGAGGAAGAAACCAGCCCCAGGCTGACTGTGATCTCTGTGTGCTCTTAAGGGAAATTGTACTTTACTGTGTGTGTACTTTTCATCCTCCCAATGTGCATGTCCCTCACTGGTGTTAGTGATGAGGATTGATGCACCTTGATTACTGAGCCAGTGCAGGGGCATCACACAGGGTATGGGAGAGTAGTGTATTTTACTTTCCATTTTACTTTGACTGGATAATTTAGAGAAAAAATATTATTGTTGTTGTGATGGTGGGGGAGGATTTTTACTCTGGTACATAATATGCTTGTGTTGTAAAGGCTGGCTGAAATTTGTGAGAAGGAAGTTGTGTGTTCATACTGTAAGGGGAGAGAATATAATGGGCAGTGGGAGGAAGAGGTAGAAGAATGATGTAGAGAGGTTAGATGTAGTAGGATATTGTAAGAGAGTGATAAGGTAAATAGAGCAGTGATAGCAGAGATGGACATTGTAATATGGGATGTGGATGACTAAAGGAGTGCGTATTAATGTGCAATAGCATGATGTGGTGGTGGAGAAGTTGTACTGACGGGGTAATGATGAGGTGAGTTAAGATGTTGTGTATGTGTGGATTTGGTTGGAGGTGTGGCTAATGGTGTAATGCGAGGGGAATTGGAGGGGGATAATTAGGTAGTGGGGTAAGGGGAGGAGCTAGAGAAATTATAAATGTAATTGATGTGGGAGTGGGTGGGAATGGCAGGGGAGAGGAGTGAGCCCGAGTGCAGCAAGGGTAAACAGAATGGGTTGAAACCAACTGTGGAGTTGCTATCAGTAAGGTAGGAAATCTGGAGGGGGAGCAGATGGTCTAAGTATTGAAAGATGGCCCTGTAGCTCAGGGGAGGAATAAGTAAACTCTCAAGAGGAAGAGGTAGGGAATAGACAGGATTGACAGGGCTGGGAAGCTTACAATAAGATTATGTTAGGAGACCGAGAGAAGGAGGGGGGCCAAGAGCCAGAGTTTGGAGAAAGCTGTAAGAAAACAGGTTTGACAGGGCTAGGAAACTTACAATAGAATTATGTTAGGAGAACAAGAAAAGGGGGGGGGGGGCTATGAACCAGGACTTGGAGAAAGTTGTGAGAAGAGAAAAGAAAAACAATCAAGCCCAAGTCAGTAGCTAAAGGTGTCTGTTTATCTGTGTGAACTCAAAAGCAGATTTAGTAGAGCATCGGGGAAGTAGAATATAAAATAAACGTAAATCTTTGGGAAACTGTATATATTTGTTACAATAAATGGGAAAATGAAATATAAGAATATAAAATAAATGTGATATACAAGACAAATAAAACATAAGAATATAAAATAAATGCAGAGCTTTGGAAAATGTATATATCTGTTACAATAAATGGGAGGAAAATGGGGGAGGGGTCCAGTAGTGTGGAGAGCAGAACACAGAGAAAAGATTATAATAGACCTACACTGCTCACAGTCTGTTGATAAAAGTAGGAATTGCAGTAGTTTTTATTGGTTTGTACGGGGTTCCGCTTTCCTTGTTCTTGTATGTAGGCAGTTGCTTCAAGTTTTTTTTTTTATTTTGTTTTGGTTGGACCTTTGAATGTGTAAGGTGAGAGAGAGTGAGAAGAGAGAGAAAGAGTGAGAGAGAGTGAGAGAGAGTGAGAGAGAGTGAGAGAGAGTGAGAGAGAGTGAGAGAGAGTGAGAGAGAGTGAGAGAGAGGGGGTTGGTGACATAAAAAGGTGGAAACAAGAAACAGACAAGGAAATACCACAATGTAAGTAGTTTAGCTAAGCAGTACTTAATCAAATAAAGTAGTTAAGGAACAAGCAGTGATAATTAATAAGAAAGTCAACCCTGTTCAGTAATATGAAATTCAGTCTACTGCCACCTTAATTTCACAGAATGCAGAGTAATTCATTGCCAGTAACCTTTTCCAGCTATTTGTTGCTACTTAGTAATGCATGCCAACATAACTGAGCAACATGGTGGCAGGACCTAAAATTACAGTAAAATACTCTGTTTCCACACAATACAGTAACAGAATAGACACTCAAAATAAGCGGCTGAATACCGATGAGAGCACTCAGTACCAGTTTCAAAGCAGTAACAGCAATGTGTTGTAGTAAGCTTTTTAACAAAATCAGAATAAGTCAGTCTGAAACAGTGCATTTTCAAACTGTAAACAGTAAAATGCAGCAAGTTTAACAGTAAAAGGTCATTACTTCCTTAAAGTAATTAAACCTGCAGCTACACACTAAATAGGAAATGGCCAAGACGGTACTGGTGTTTTACAGGTGAAGCTGTACACGTTAAACAATTTAAAAGCAGTAAGAGCAATGTGTTCTAGTAAGCTGTTTAATAAAATCAGAGTAAGTGAAGCTGAAACAGTGTATGTCCAAATTGTAAACAGTAAAATGCAGCAAGTATAACAGTAAAAGGTGATTACTTCCTTAAAGTAAGCAAACCTACAACTGCACTCTAATTAGGAAATGACCAAGATAGCATAGAAATTATACAGGTGGGGTTATATACTTAACCAAGTTGCATAACAGAAGTATTAACAGACCAGTGCAGAGCCTCTTAAAATAAATTAAACAGAAACAGATTCCATTGAATCTTCTACATCACTAATGGTACTTACAGTTGTGCACACTACTGAGGGATGCTTGTGGGACAGAGAGAAACAGTGTGTAGTCAGGCAGAAGTTTTTAGTATTTAAAGATGGTGCTGTAGCTCAGGGGAGGAATAAGTAAACTGTCAAAAGGAAGAGGTAGGGAATAGTCAGGATTGATGGGGCTGGGAAGCTTACAATAAGATTGTTAGGAGACCGAGAGACGGGGGGGGGGGGGGGGACTAAGAGTCAGAGCTTTGAGAAAGCTGTGAGAAAACAGGTTTGACAGGGCTAGGAAACTTACAATGGAATTATGTTAGGAGAACAAGAAAAGGGGGGAGGCTATGAACCAGGACTTGGAAAAAGCAGTGAGCAGAGAAGAAAAACAATCAACCAGCTAGCCAAGGTCAGTACCTAAAGGCGTTGTTTATCTATGTGAATTGAAAAGCATATTTAGTAGAGCATCAGGCAAGTAGAATATAAAATAAATGTAAAACTTTGGGAAACTGTATATATTTGTTACAATAAGCAGAAGAATCAAATATAAGAATATAAAATAAATATGATATACAAGACAAATAAAATATAAGAATGTAAAATAAATGCAAAGCTTTGGAAAAATGCATATATTTGTTACAATAAATGGAAGGAAAAAGGGAGAGGGGTCCAGTACTGTGCACAGCAGAAGAATCAGTAGGAGCACCACAGAGAGAAGATTATAATAGACCTACACTGCTCACAGTCTGTTGATTTTAAAAGTAAGATTTGCAGTAGCTTTTACTGGTTTGTATGGGGTTCCGCTCTCTGTGTTCTTGTATGCAGGCAGTTGCTTCAGACTTTTTTTTTTTTGACCTTTGAATGTGTTTATGGGAACTACTCCAGTAGCTTTTACTGGTTTGTACGAGGGTCCACTCTCTGTGTTCTTGTATGCAGGCAGTTCCTTCAGGTTTTTTCATTTGTTTTTTTATTGTTGGATGTCTGAATGTGTTTAAGGGAACTGATCACAGTCTGTTGATAAAAGTAGGACTTGCAGTAGCTTTTACTGGTTTGTATGGGGTTCTGCTCTCTATGTTCTTGTATGCAGGCAGTTGCTTCAGTTTTTTTTTTTGTTTGTTTTTGTTGGACCTTTGAATGTGTTTAAGGGAAGTTGTGCACACTACTGAGCGATGCCTGTGGGACAGTGAAAAACAGAGTGTAGTCAGGCAGAGGTTCGTAGTATTTACAAGTTCCTTCATTAAACAGAGCTCATCGTTGTCCAAATTTGCCCCAAGTACAAATCTATGTTGTTGCACCTATCTCCTTAAATCTTTCTTACAAAATTTTTCAAATAATTGGAGCATCGGTTAAAGTGGTGGGTTATAAGTACTAGCACTGTAGTGACTGCTAACACTCCCACTGTTAATGGGCTGATTATGAAACAAAATCTTTTAAATTCTTATGTACAGCTTAAGATCAATCAAAAGGTCTTCTATGCCGTAGTTAAGCTTTGGGACAAAAGTAGACCCTTTGTTGATAGATATTTTAGTCTGCTCTGTAATCAGGTGGCTATAATTATAAATCTTGAAACAATATTGTTCATGTACAACTGAAAGAGCAGTCATCGGTAAGGGGAGGTACACAGTCAGTCAAATCTATACTTGTACTGTTAAGAAAAACCACGAAAATTACCCTAAGTTAATATCTGAACTTCCTGGGTTGGTTCCTGTGCATGTAGTTTGAACTGTGGCAAGTGGGGTGCCTTTTGTACTCTATATTCCTCTCTTTGGGCTATTCTCTCCAAATGAAGAGGAGGAAATTCCATAGGATCCAAAAAATTATCATTCTCAGGGGGAACGGAATCACCACCGTCATTATCAAAAGTATTAGGTGTGTTCCTGCTATTATGTAAACTCTCAGCAGCACCCATATTAATGTCTGTACCATTATCTAAAAATGCTTTGAAACAACTATAGACTTGGGTATTGGATACACTGTCCATCCATTATATTCTTACTCATCTCTTATAAGTTTGTTAAATGTTCTACTTTTTGCTTTATCAATGACATTTTCAACATGCTTAAATGAATTACAATAATAAGAATATTTTACATCAAATAGTAAATCATGCTTTAAGGAATTGTCCAAATAATGTATTTCGTCTAGCAGCTTAGCCATTTCCTTTTCATTAAATTTAATAATAATACTCATAACTTTGCAACCACATTCATCAAAAACTGTAATCACTTCCTTTAGTAAAGTAGCATCCTCCTGTAAACTATTTGGAAACTTCCAAACTCTTAAACCTTTAGGAACCCTTCCTTGAGAAACACATTCCCTTAAATATGAATTGTCAAGCTGTAATGTTTTATATTTAAGCAGTTTCTTTTAAAAAAGTTTTAGTTGGTAAGTAAATGTTCCACTTACATGGGAAGGCAACACTGGCAATTGGAATCCAGAAAACGAGTTGTTTAGCCATGCATTAATGTTCACATTATCATGGTGTTCTACTTGCATACCTCCATTGCTGTTAAAACCATTCATGATGACATCATTTCCTTACCTGCTAAGCCAGGAACATAAAGAATCAGAAGGAACCATGTTGAATTGGGGAGGATTACATTCATTAAAATCCTCTTGAAGTTTGTTGGTGTTTACCTGCAATATACTCCATGGTTTGGTACAGAATTCAGACATGCTAGACACAGATGGAGTATGCAGATCAATTAGTTGTGTCATTTGGCATGGTAAAGCATCAAAAGGGTGCTCCCCCACCCCCACTCCCCCAACAAGGAGGTAAGCATGATCCATTGCCATAACAAAAGACTAAACAAGGCTGAAATCCGACAGCAGATCACAGTCCTGCTACAGCTTTGAAAGATACAAGATTGTCCAGACTGAATTCAAAACACAAAAAAGCTACTTTTTACATGTAGTTTTATTTAGGGAAAGAGAAGTGCAGTATAATGTATAAACAATGCAAAAATTCGGCAGTACTGCACAATCTTCATACAACTATAAATGAAACTACAAGACTAAGGTCCCAGAACAAACTAAAAAATGCAAACGGATAAATGGACAAAAAGCAGAGAAGTACAAAAAAGTATCACCATACAGGTCACTATAAGTGCAACTTAAAATATTTAAGCAGAACTTTAAAAAACAACTTTTTTCTTCCCTTTTGATGAAAAACATGTATCTCACACCTCTGAGTCTTGAACAAACAAAGGAGGAGTTTGTTCCAGTGTTGTTCATTCCCATGTCATTATAACATCATTTGAAAATTATGCAAGCTGCATCATCTTTTGGTCAGCTGCAATTGTGTTTGACCTTTTTTAAACAAATTCAGCTACTTTAATTCCCAACTGTTCCTGAATCCCAGGGATAATACAGTGTAGTAGACAGGATAGTATGGTCATATATATAAAACATAGTTGCATGACATGCTCAGTTTATCATAGCGACTAAGAAGAGATAGCGCCAGTGATCAAATATTTATGTGATTGCACAATGATAGTATTTAGTTGTGCAAAATTGTACTACAGCAGGATTGGGGAATTTACCTTTACCCCACTGTTATTCAATGTTGGCACTGGTGTATATATAAGAAGCAGTGGATATGGTGGGGCAAAGAGAACATTTTTTAAAGTATTTCATTTGGTGTGTGTAATTTTCATCTTTGTTTCAAATGCTTTTTTGAAGTTGTTTTTATTTGAAAAGTTTCTGTTCAATTATTGGTAGTAGTATATATGCATTTATGTGCATGTGTGTTTGTATGGGTATAATCAGAGATTTGTATCATGAAGGGTTTATGTCATATTATTGAGTTTAGGAAACATGAAATTCATATGGCTGAGACCATATGTTCAATATTCCAAAAACTTAAATGTAAAAAAAAAAAAATCTACATTTTTCCAGGGTGCAAGCCCCCCTGCACCTCCCACACACCTACAAATTATGGTCTATATCATTTCATCAAAGCCCCAATTTGCAGAATGTCTACTTAAAGCACAGAATATGATTTCAGTGAAGAATTACATCATTGAAAATATTTCTCAGAGAAAAAACTACTTGGCAATGGTAACACAAATTGCATTATTTTAAACTCACCCCACATGTCCCCAATTATATATTCCAACTCCAAGATCACACTACACTGGGGAAAAGGGCAAATGTGTTACAATGGTCAATTAACTGCCTTCCCCAGGAAAAAAATGTTAATGATAGAATTCTTCACTGAAATGGTATTTACAATGCTTTAAGTTCAACGAATAGACGTTTGGTGAACTGGAGCTTCTATGAAGTGATTGGTACCCACAAATTATTTATATATATATATATATATATATATATATATATATATATATATATATATATATATATATATTCTAACTCCAGGATCACACTACTGTGGGGAAAAGGACATATACCTTTTATTTGCCTTTTTCTAATTGTCGGGCAAATGAAGTATCAAGCAAATGAACTGTCGGGCAAACGAACTCTCAGGCAATTGGGCTATGTGTATAAAGTTCTGTTCAATAGTCACAAAAGCATTAAGCATTTTCAAGATTCAGCATGGGTTATTTACAATGAACATAAAACATGCTCTTTGGAAATACAAGCAGAAAAAGAAAAACATGGAATGCATTCCTTAAAACATTACTTTCACCTTTGTGGAAAATAACATTTAAGAATGCTTTCAGTCATTTGTAACACAGTGCATATAAATGTCTTTAAAAACTGGCCCAAATGTCCAAGCCTCACGGTTATTTCCATTTAGCACCTTCAAAGCATGATTAGTAACAGTATCACCGGTAGGGAAAAATCTCAACAGCTTCCCATACTAGTAAGGCGAACTCCACAGATACAGTACTTTTCATTTAACTTTCCCTTGCTGGATAGCAGCTGCAGTCTTCTAAATTTATTTATTTGGCATTTCTTTACCAGCAAAGCCCGACTGGGTCATGAGGTACCCATTTTCAGAGGCGGTCTAGGGAGAAAAGCTCCAGCTACATATGCTTTATAGAATGAAAAACTAGGCAGACATAATAAAGTTATAACATTCAAGTACATTAGTTTGTCAGATTGCGGTGGTGGTGCTGCGGTAGCATTGTCGCCTCACAGTTACACGTTGCCCGTTCGATTCTCAGTTAGTGTCTTCTGTGTGTTGACATGTATGAATGGGTGTTCCTTCGTTGAAGGTTGTGCATTAGGCCCGGCAAGCCAACATGTAAAAATCTACTGCCAATCATTAGCGGGCCGGAGTTCTGCTGTGGCGACCCCTAACCGGGAAAAGCCGAAAGACCCAAACAAACATTAGTTTGTCAGAATGAGAAATTAACAGACATAATAAAGTCATTTACAGCAGTTAATGTTGCTGCCTCACAGCAAGAGGTTCTCCAGTTCGATCCTCGGTTGGGGTGCCTTCTGTGTGGAGTCTGCATGTCCTCCCTGTGGTTGTGTGGGTTTCCTCTGGGTGCTCCAGTTTCCTCCCACATCCCAAAGATATGCTGTAGGTGGATTGGACACTCTAAATTGGCCCTAGGTCTGCATGTGTTTGCCTTCTGTGGAAGGTTGGGTGCCGGACTGGCAACTCAACACCATAAAACTCCACTGCCAATCATGAGCGGACAGGATGAACCACTGTGGCGACCCCTAACTGGGAAAAGCCGAAAGAAGAAAGTTATTATGTTCAAGCACAACATTTTTGAAAAACTACACATTAGTTTGTCAGAATAAAAACTCAACACACATAATAAAGTCATATTGTTCAAGCATAAATTATAAGAAAAGCCTGATAATACGAGATGCAGCATTATTTACATAATAGATGAGTATCATAATGATTATTAATATTCTAGAGGTCATGAAATATGGTAATAGATTATACCGGTGAAAGCATAGGATAGTAGAAGTAGAGAAGGGTAGGGTGTGATGGGGGCATAGTAGGAATAAATGTGGAAAAGGTATGAGTGTAACCTTAGAGGTGTATGTGTAGGGGAAGGGAGGGTAGGGTAAATTAGTAGTGGGGATAGAGAGAGTAGAAGTAGGAAAAGGTATGAGTACCTCAGCCTGGACTCACACAGGTGCAAATCTAAGCTTTGTTGAAATATTCTTTCACTCAAATATGTCAGGGACTGCTCCCCAGAAACCCTTCTACAGTTAAAGGTAAACAAACACAACAAGCCTATTGAATTCAGGCTTAAAATACAAAACTGCTTTCACCCTAATATGAAACCCTGTTTAGTGTCTGTACGTCTTGTGCCAGTTGTCAGTAACACACCCACTACGGTTCACATGGTTTCAGTCGGTGTTTTTCCACTTTCCCCACTGCTCAGTTTTCTATTTGGTTATGGATTTTCAATAACCCTTAGTCAAGTCCAGCATGGACAAATATCTGACCTTACCAACATTTTCTATAAATTCATCCATTCTAGGCTCAGTGTAGTAGTCAGATTTCAATATGTTATTCAGTTTTCCAAAGTTACTGTAAATCTTATATTCCCATCATGTTTGAGAACCAGGACAGTGATGTTAATACACTCCAACCATGAGTTTTCTTTGACCCCCCCCCCCCAGCATAAACATCTTTTGCATTTTCTTGCTGTCCATTGGGACATAGCGGAAATTTGGCCATTGCACTGGGACTAACTTCAACTCTTTTCAATATGTGCAGTATGGTCTTTTTCATCCACCGAGTTACCAAAAACTCAAGCAGATGGGACATCAGTTTAACATCTCATCCATAGTCAGCAACTCCCAATGCTGCACTGCAGTGAGAGCAATCCAGTCACCTAGAGTAGGAACTGAACCCACATAATCTAGTCTTTCAGCACTGATGGCAAGTGTAATAATTGTTGTGCCACTGACAGTTGTAATAAATTAAATTAGTTCTTCCCAGCAGGTCTAAGAACATGTCTTTGTTTGTGATTACCAGTTTTTTAACTTCTTGACTTCTTGTCTCTGGATTACTGACAGTTTCTCTCCAATTTTTACTTCAGGACATGCTGTAGGGTTCTTACCTTCTTTAGCAAACACATTCACTACATTAACTTTATATTCTTCCTAGGGACTCGAAATGTGATATTGATGCGCGCACACACACACACACACACACACACACACACACACACACACACACACACACACACACACGAAATTTGATCTTGGCAGTGGGCACTAGTGCAAGAACTTTAAATAAAAAAAAATAAAAGAGAGAGAAACTAGTGGTCTTAAAACGTCTTTGATGAGCTCAGTCACAACACTTTCCAAAAATCATGAAACACAGGTAGTGCTCCAAAGCAATAAGCCTTTATTCGTCACAGACAAGTGATCCTCGATAACAAAATCGGAAATATTTTAAAATGTTAAACATTTCAGCTTGTATGTACTTAGAAGGAGGTGCGGACAATATATATATTGTTTAATTTTAAACTAGTCTGTTCACGGCAAACAATATAAACAGAGCTGTAAAAGTGCATTTTAGAACAGCAAGTACCCACCCCAACACACTATTACTGATTTAAAGCAAACTAAATCATAGTTAAGGAAAATACTACCCATCTATTTGCAACCCACATTCCATGATCAGGTATTAAGAAAAGCATAACATTCACATAAAAAGATATACATAAAAAGGCTTTTTAATTAAAAATGCTTTTGGCTAACTAATGTAATAAAGCCTTTATCAGATCTGTGACAAGAACTAAAATCGAGAAAAAAACATAACTAACCATTAACATAATCAAAGTAAAACACTATAAATATGTCTGATAATATACAATAAATATCCATCCATGTGTATTGGTGTGCATAAAAATCTGTTATTAACAGCTCAGAAAAAATGTCAGTGCTTTGCAAAAAAAACTGTTATGACAGTTTTCATGTTTACAGCCCCAAAAACATGTTTATACAATGAAAACTAGTAGAAAAACACACAAAAATATAGAAAAACAGTGGATGAAGTAAAGTAGTAATGTGTAAACGTGTGTAGGTGTGCATGGGCATCCACCAGTATGGTAAATGGGGGAATTATACCAATACTAGATGGTAATAGTGGCATGAAAAAATGTGCGTTTTGAATTTACTGTTTAAATCTCAGGTGTGATGCAATAAATCTAATTAAAGCAGTATTGAGGTCAAAGTGCAGCTAAGCATATATTTATACACATTCTACACATCATTTTTATTATTATTTAGTATATTTTTGGTACGTAAAAATATTCCTCAAAAAATTCCCTAAAAACCTTTACAGATTGTGTGGCAGCTTATGTAAATTCAACACACTCTTAACAGAGCAATAGTAGTCAAGTCCTGGTTTTCTGAATGCATTTAATTTCAACTACCAGCATAATTATTTTTTCTCCAAAACACCAATGATATCCCCTTCAAGCTCATCCATCTTCACACAGTCCAGAATAATAAATTTAAAACCAGAAAGAATGTCTGGTGTACCCGCGGTGGTGGTGCTGCGGTAGCGTTGTTGCCTCACAGTAAGATGCTGTCCGGTTCGATTCTCAGCTAGAGCATCTTCTGCGTGGAGACATGCGTGAATGGGCGTACCTTCGTTGAAGGTTGTGCATCAGGGCTGGTAACTCCGCACATAAAAATCAACTACCAATCATTAACGGACCGGAGTTCCGCTGTGGCGACCCCTAACCGGGAAAAGCCGAAAGACACAAACAATGTCTGGTCTGTTTTAATAAGTGTTTGGATAAGGTGTTCCTCTGACATTTACTTATGATGTCAGAAAGATGAGCTGAAATCCTCATTTTCAGTTTATTCATAGTCTTACCCAGATAAAATACAGGACAGTCATTACATATGGCCCTATATACAACTTTTTCAGTATTACAGTTACCATCTGCTGAAGATTTCACCATCTTTTTAAGATAGGGACATTTGAATGAATCGCACTCCAAGTATTCACAGAAAGTCCGGCTAGGTGGCCCACAGATTTTACTGCTCATGTTATGCTGGTGTTCCTTATTTTTTCTTTTCCACATAGCTATGTATGTTTCTGCTCTTTTTATATACAAAGTAGGGTGATGTCCTAAAACCCTTACAAGCTTCTGATTGTTAGTGAGGATGGCCCAGTTCTCCTTAATAATGGCTTTAATTGTATTGAAATCCCAGGTGTAAGTTAAAATGCAACTGTCCTTACTTTTCTCTTCTTTGGGTTAGGGTGTCTTTGTTGCACAATTCTACCAAAAGGCCTATTCCACATAGGGTCATTGTTAATTTTAGAGTCTTTAATGGGATCCAGGATCATATGTAACATGTTTGATTCATGTCCTCTGGTTAAGAAATTATTTTTCAAAATCATTTATATTTTTGAGAAAAGGGGCCAAACCTGTGGTTATGAGTACTAATTTGTAGCCTTGTGATTTTATTGCATTGTGCATTAGTTGTTACTGGATACATACCATCTCAGTTGTTACTGGATACATACTCTCTCAGTTGTTACTGGATACATACTATCTCAGTTGTTACTGGATACATACTATCTCAGTTGTTACTGGATACATACTATCTCAGTTGTTACTGGATACATACTTTCTCAGTTGTTACTGGATACATACTATCTCAGTTGTTACTGGATACATACTTTCTCAGTGAAGTAAGTAGTTCACTCTTGTTGGTTTCCTGTGTAAGTTACTAATTATTTTTTTTCTGTCTATATCAATACTGACAGTTATACCAAGGAACTGCAATGACTCTGAGCTGATGTAAGTGGTAAATTTCAGGAAGGAGGTGGAGTTATTGATGTAATGGGCAAACTCAGTGAGTTTGGATTTCTCTCCTTCCCAGTCTATGAATACATCATCAGTAATGCAAAGGTAGCTGGTCATAAAACTCTGGTATTCATTTTGTACCACAAATTCCTCCTTCTACTTGCCTAAGGCTACATTGGCCATGCTAGAAGCCATAGCCACAACCATGGCTATACCCCCTCATCTGTTTCTAAACCTTGCCATTGAATCTAAAAAAATTGTAACTCATCAACAAGTTTATTAGCTTTCCCAAGCATTCAGTTTGCCCTGCTATAAGCCTCTGCAGCTGCTTCAATACAGTACATGTGTGGTAACACAGTGTATAGGGCTTCAGCATCAATAGTTACCAAACTGCTTTGTTCATTCACATACATTTGGTTTATTTTTCTTAAAAGATCAAGTGAATTTAAAATAAAATAAAAGTTGAGATCTTTTCAGCAAGAGGCTGAAGATTGAAATCTAAGTATATGGCAGTGGTTTCTGATATGTCACCTACGTAAAACCTCTTTTCTGGGCATTTGTAATGCATGCTCTGGGTTATGCTTCCTGTTCCTTTTCCATGTGTTCCCTGACAAGTAGGCATTAATATGCAATAACCGATCACTGAGTGTGGGTGTTTGGTGTGGTTTGATGATGCGGATGAAGCCTGAGTGATCAAACAAAGACAACTGTGGGTAAAACCACTATTTCCCACACCCAGGAGTAGGTTATTGCTGTTATACAATGACTTTATTTAAGAAAGAAATTGGTCCACATTGTTTTTCCGTTCTTATGTGTTTTCTGTGCATGTGTATGGGACTTACTTTCCCACGCTTGCTGCAGTACATCAGTGCTGTTCAAAAGAAGCGATGTAGAAAAAAGGATATCTGATGCTTTTTTTAAATATGAGGCAAACATAGATATTCTCTGAACATCTGGACAGTTATAGGTATGACATTCTGCTGAGACAACATAGAAATACAAGGAAAATCATGCAAGTCTCTTGTTTCTTTAGTTTTGCATAAAATGCCTGGCTTTTCTTGTATTTGGTCTCCCTGTTTCTTTTGTATTTGGTAGCATATATCAACAGAAAATTATTTTCGCTCAATGGCACTTAAGTGGTTGCTCTTTTTTCTGTTGGTATGGGCTTGATTTACATTGGGCACTGATTTACATTAGTTGAGCTGAATTATCAGCATGCACATTTTTAATAGCAGTGAGAAGTCATTGTATAATAGCTGTTAATCTATCCAGCAGTTCTGTATGATAATGAATTAAAAACCAGAAAGGCAACATGAATAGAAGCTGGTCCAAACAAAAGTTCAATACCAATAAATGGTATTTCTAACATTGTTGGAGAGACAATGGCTTCATCAGTAAAAACTACAGATGTGCCACCACCGAGTCTTATGCATGATGTTAGAAAGAAACATCCAAGTCCACCGCAGTCTTCAGCCTCATCTCCATCACCATTTTTTCTGACTCTGCCCATCCCTTTAAGATTGGAAGGACATTCAGGCAAGGGCAGTCTTTGAGTCAAGGATGGAAGGAATTCAAGAAAACCGCAGATCTTACTCAGAGAGCAGGAGATATTCTTACACAAAAACAGAACAGTGAATTATCTCAAGTGTTAACCCAAATGAACATAAACTAGCTTTACTTAATAAAGGATCGTCTTTTATTCCAGTGACTCGATCAGATGTGATGGATGTTCTACTTGATTTGAAAATGTTTGCTAGAAATGCTACATTGAAGTGCATCTTTTCCACTGCAGTACAAGACTTTAATTTTAATAAAACCCAGCATGTTTGTTCCTGTGTTACATCCATTGATGGAGACATTTCTTAAGATATGTAAATCAGATGTTTGTAGTGATCTAGCTAACACTCTTAAAAGTAAGTTTTTTAATTTAACTTTTAATGATGTATAGCCCTAAGAGAACTTAAAGATTCACAGTTATTCAGATAAGGACAAGCTGACAAAGGTGGAGCAATTGTAATGGACAAGTCGTTTTATTTAGGACAAATGTCCAATATACTTTCTGATTTATGTACTTGCACACCTATGTTTAAGTCTGATGTTAAAAGATTGATTAGTGAGGAACATACTTTATTTGACTTGCATATGAGTGGACTTATTACCCATGGTCTGAATAACTTTTTTTGTTATAGAACAACCATTGATTCCAGTTCTGTATGGCTTACCTAAAATTCATAAAGACCCTAATAGACCTCAAATGAGACTGATAGATTCTGAGAGCCATCCCCGACAAGAAACTATCCCAATTTACATCAAGAAGAGATAAGAATGTTATTAGATACAGTATCTTCGGTTTTGAAAGACACTGAACATTTTTTAACTGAGTTATTCGAATGCTGAAATAGTTTTTCCTGGAGGTTTTCTCTTTTTTAATTTAGGTATCTGTTCTCTCTTCACAGTTATACCCACTGATATAATGATTGAATATGAAAGGCAGTTTCTTTTTCAAGAGATTAAGCTAATAGTAAGATTAATTTGAAATGATTATTATTAGAGGTGATTTTTAGAAAATAATGTTTTTATTTTTCAGGAGAATTTTTATTTACAAAGAATGGGCATAGCCATGGACTTAGTATGTGCCAATAGTTGTGGAAACATGGTGCTAGCCCTTTGAGAAATGAATAAGATCTTAAAAAATAACCAATTTGTAGAATTTATTAAGTTTTACAAACATTTTGTTGAGGATGTCTTTTTGATCTCAACAAGTTCCGTCAAACAATTGTTTGAATTTATTGAATATCTTCACAATGCGACTAATTTCCAGAAATTTACACTGAATTATTCTCCAGCTAGTACTGATTTTTTTTAGACATGACTATTAAAAACATTGAGGCTTTAGTCAAAATGACTGCATATAAGAAATCTTGTAAAAAGAATAATTTATTACATAGATCTAGTATGCACCCTAAATAGATTTAGAACAATATTGTTAAAGGATAATTTATGAGAGTTTCTAGAGTAAATAATAATGATGGGGTTTGGCAACAGACATTTAATAGACTACAAGTTGATTTTATTAATAGAGGCTATTCTGCCTATGAAATAAATAGATCTATAGATGAAGTCTGCTGCCATAGAGATACAAATGCCAAGGCTTTCTTCTCTAATAATGCTGAGATTAGTAGGTCCACTACTACCTTTGTGTCTAAACAGGTCCATTCTAAAATTTTGGTTACATTCTCTAGTGATGTTAATCTTATATGTGATATTGTACAGAAAGATTGGCCAATCTCGCTAGCAGACAACACCCTTAAAAAAACTATGGGAAGTGAGCCTAAATTTTAAGAACCACAAATCCCTGAAGTGACAATTTTGCTAAGAAAACAAACGGAAAGGAGATATGCTCAGAACACTTGGGTACTTTGCCATGCAGTTTATGTAATGCATGTTGATATATCTATTGTACTTATTTTATTCATCCTAATACAGGTGTTCATTATGATTGCAAGCTTTAGGATTGCAGAAGTACTGATTTGGTATATTTTAGTACAATGTATTCTCTGTTTGCATTTTTACAAAGGTAAAACGTTAAGCATATTTTTCAACTTCTGTGATTTCACTGTTCCTTAGACAGATCCTAACACACCTGGGTAAGCAAACATGAAGTCATTACTTGGGGAAGCCATTGCTATAAAGCATCAGTCTCCAGAGATGATTTTATACTTCACACAATGGCAGCACATGTACATACAGTGGTATTGTTTTAAAATTGATAAGTTGCCATGTCGATCATTAAACAGTTCGATTGCTTAAAATTCTGAATAATTTCAATACTTACTAGCGCGCACACACACACACACACACACACACACACACACACACACACACCATAAAGCTTTTACACATGGAAACTAAAGAGGAAAAGATGCTTACATTTCCAAATCTAGATCTTACAGCAGCGCCTTTATCTAGCGTTCAATTAGTGTAAGGTTCTTTTTCAGAAATCCTTTCCAGCCTGAATCACAGTGATAAACATTGAATTATATCTAAATTATATTTCTTGACTTTAGGCACCTGACTAATAGTTAACAGCTTATCTTTATTTCATTACTGGACTTTACAAAATTCAGAAAGATTTACAATCAGGCCTTGAAAAATTCATTTCAAATTATGTAGTCTAGCATTTGCCAGACTATCACTTTATCTGCTGCTAATGCAACAGTCTCCTGCCAGTCTAATTTCATTGATTCATTTCATGTACTTGATAATTAGTTTTGGTTCATACTTTCTGAATTGGCGCTGCCACTGTGAGATTTGGGAAATATTAGACCCTTTACATCTGAGACATACATCTGCAAGCAAGTAGGATTCCTGATCTGAAAAGCATGCAGTATCCATGGTTTCTGTATTGTGCCCTTTAATATTGCAGGGAATTTTCCAAGAAATAGATATATGCTGTAGTACAAACATTGAATTAGAAAATTCACAGTATAGCATCCATTCTCCAAAAATACAATTTCTGATGTATATATCAATATAAGTGAATAGGGGATGAGATATATTAACTGTTCACTTACGACTTGTCAGGGCAGAGATGTAGCATGTGGACAGGTAGGAAGTTTAATGGAAATGGTGCAGAAAGCAGCAAGCCTTGTTCTTGTTTTTTTTTTTTTGGCTTAATTTAGTAAATCATTCTAACTCAATCAAAGGCAAAGAGGAAGTTGCTTCTAGGATTGTTGACATGATGGACATCGAGGAGTTAAACTGAGTCTGTTAGATCAAAGGCTTGATGAAGGTGATCCCTCCCATAGTATGTTCTTCCCTGGTGAGATCAGGTCATCAGTCTGTCTACAACCTCCTAAGGGAGGGTATCAGTACCTTCACACCACTGCCCCCCCCCCCCATCAGAGGATGCAGACAACTATGGTGAACAGTACGTCAGTGCAGTATACAAGCACCTGCACAACTGCATGGACTCAGTCATACCCAACAGAATAAAAACCTGATCCTCAAGAAAACACAAACCTGTCTGGTGGGCATCCTCTATCAACAGGCTTCATAACAAAAGGAAGAAACTGTTGTCCAATGGTATAAAGGAACAAATTCCAAACTGGAAAAACTCCCTCCTCAGCCTCAACAAGAAAATTAGATCACTAGCGAAAACCTCCAAAGCCAATTATGAATTGAAACTAGCCTCCAAAACAAAGGGAATCCATAAAGCCTTTAGTTATGTCAGGCATGTTTGTTCCAAATTAGTACTTAACAGTACCACTTACATTGACCTTGTTGACTTAGCCAACCTGCTAGCAGATAGGTTCAGTGAAAACTTCACCCCCAATTCCCCCCAAAGGTCCATTCGACATCCTGATACTTGTCCAGCACCTTACATCTCAGTAGATTTTGTTAAAGGCCCTTTCAGAACACAGCTTCCATGGGACCTGATAGTATACCAGGGTATATTCTACACCATCTCCAGCAAGAACTAGCTTTGCCATTGAGCACCCTATTCAACCACAGCCTAAGTACAGGCTTCATTCCTGCAGAGTGGAGAACTGCCATTGTCATCCCCTTGTACAAAGGTGGTGCCACTACTGACCCTGGAAACTATTGTCCCATTAGCTTAACAAGTCTAAGCCGTAAAGCTATGGAGCATATTATTATGGATCTCATAAACAAGGACATAGGTAATCTCCAAGCCCTTGACCTCAGCCAGTTCGGATTCGTCAATGGCAGATCTTGCCTGTTGAACCTGGTTGACTTCTTTTGAAACTGTCACTAAGGCCCTGAATGAGGGAAAGTCAGTACATATAGATTACCTTGACTTGACCCAGGCCTTTGACACAATCCCCCACTCAGGCATCATCGAAAAGCTAACACAACTTTGTGTAAACCCCTATCTTATCAGGTGGGCAGCAAACTGGCTCACTGATGGGACCCACAAGGTCAAAATAGGTGCCTCCACCTCTGACACCAGACCTGTCAGTAGTGGTGTTCCCCAGTGATCTGTCCTGGGAACCCGACTGTTTGGCATCTGCTCAGAGGTGATCTATCTCACCTACAAGGCAATATCAGACGCCGCCCTACTAGAGGTGCTTTATAGCCATAAGTCTTACTTCTCACACATTACCCACTTGAAAGGCCTAAATTTAATATGCGACATCAACAAAACCTTCTGGAGAGACAAGTTTGTCTCCCAGAGGCTGGCCCTCTCTGGAATAGACTTCCCATTCATGTCAGAGTACCTCGCTGACCCTCTTCAACTGCAACCTTGATGAGTGGATGGAAAACCAAAAATTTGTCCCAGGGGTTCCACCTGTTTCCCTCACAGGGGTGGCAGGTGCTGAATGAGGTTTCTTTTTGTGGGGATAAACTCTTGGCTAGGCTTGTAAGGGCCCCAGGGCCATTAGCCTAGTAACCTCCTATGAACAAGTCACCAAAAGTATAGTTGTGCCAAGTCAAGTAATGCTAAACTTGCTTCAGATAAGAAAGTATTACAAAGTGGTGACTCACTTATTAAGCATACTGAATCCCCATTCAGTAGGACAGAAAAGGACAGGGATACTGTCATTTGCCTCTCAAGTGCCATGATCACAGACATTGCAAGGCCCCTCTGGAGCTTTTCCAGAGGCAAGTACGACTACAACATGGTGGTGGTCTATGTGGACTTGAATGACCTGGTGCACACAACCCTGAGGGACATACAGAGTTCCATGTCAGAACTCTGTAGGCATGTGACAGATGCAGGTAAAACACTGGTCCTCTTTTGTCAATAAAGATGCCTGTGCATAAAAAGAAGATAATTGACTTAAACAGTTGCCTAAATCTATGGTATCATTCCAGGAGGACCCAGTATGTATCAGCATGTGCAGAGGTGATAGATAGTTTTACTTCTATTGGAGGGGATGGGCATATACCTTTAATTCAATGGTTTCTACATGTAGTCAAAGGTTTTGCTTCTTCTATAGTGTATTTCTAGTCTGAGTCCATCTAATGCACATTCCATTTTAGCAAATTATTCAAACCCTAAAGAACCAGACTCAGGTGGCTCTTCTCAATGATAGCAGTTTCGGTAACAAATCGCCTAGTCTTGAAGTGCTCCTGCATCTCAAATATGTTCATGCATGTGTATTCACAGAGAATTGGTTTAAATGTAAAGAAAGTACACTGTCCATATTGTCCATACCTGGCATATGCACTAGCCCTACCTCCAGGCCTGGTGGAGCTTCCATTTTTGTCAAGGACCACATCTCATCTCATCTAGACTGAGACTCACAAATCAAGCTCCTAGAACATCAGTTTACAATGGCCAAGACAAGCTAGCTATATGTAGCATGCTACAAAATCCCCTCCGTGTCTCCAGATGGTCATGTCAGATTCCTGGATGTTTTAGTAGAAATTCCTATAAGTAACAACTCCATAATCCTAGGAGACTAAAAATGCCCAACCATAGACTAGAGCATGTGTACCTCTTTAGTAGGGCATGCCCATTGATTTCTGAATTTGATAAATAGGAATTATCTGGACCAAATAGTTAATGAATCCACTAGAATCCAAAATATTCTGAATCTGGTCCTCAGTAATATTGTTTCTGCCTGTCCATTCCTCCAAGTCTCCTCTTCTCCAGTTAAAGTCGACCACACACTTGCAACATTTACTTTAAAAAATGCCATCTCTCCTGTAACTATTGTCTCTGTATTTCAGGACTCCAAAAGGGTGAACTGCATACAGTTATATGATGATATCCCTAAATTTGTCCATGGCATCGCTACCATTGACACAAAAACAACCTGCTTCACTATGGAGTTTTATGCCAGTTTAGATCTAGCTATCTTGACTAGAGCTGAATACAATGGGAAATTTAAAAGCATCCCCCACCCACTGGTCAACTGACATAAACTTTATAATAAGAGAAAAGAAATTGTTAAACTGCACAGTAAGTTGAGAAATCCACAGAATGGGGATAATATAAAACTATTACCAAGAAATTGAAAAACACTATGAGGACCAACAAAGCAAGCCATGAATGGAGATTGTTTCTGAAGCAAAGCATAATTAGAAATCTTTATTTAGCTATGCTAGAAAACATAGAAATGATACTCATTATTGGTTTGAACTTTGCATTAATGGGTCCCCCACTCTAACCCAAATGACATTGCAAATACACTAGTCAACACATTCTCTGAAATTTCATCCATGAAACACCTATTCTAACACCACTAATCCCAGATTCTCTTGCCTCCCATCATTATTAAAGAACATATTCTTAAGGTGTTGTCTAAAATTAAAAAAGCTTCATCCGTGAGTCCTGATACTATACCTGAGAGTGCTATGTACTTGAATCCTGGTGCACTGCTGTGGTGGTGCTCCATCACAAGGGTTGAACTACGACTGACCCTGGGAATTGCAGACTAATCAGCCTTATGAGTCTGCTCTGTAAAGTTATGAAGCATATCATAATTGATCTCATTGTGATATTAACTTGTCACAAGTGGAACAACCACAATGCATTTGCGCAAAAAAAAATATCAAGGGCCTAAAATCTTGAAAACTATGCAAACTATCTCAAAGCCTTGTCCCTCTTTTCAGTATCATACATGCTACTATGAAGTAACTTTTGCCTTGTGTATAGAGTTGTCTGTCAGACTTGTTACATATTTGTAAATCCAATGGTATCACAAACACCCGCTCAAGGAATCTCAGTCTCTTTTTCAAAACAAATAGAATGTGTTAGAGGGATAAGTTTGTATAACTGTACACCTCTGGTACCCTCCTTGATGGCCTAAGCAATCACCTTCTCACATATGTAATTAAGCACAAAGCCATTAATTCCCAACAACCCTTACTCAGAAAGGTTAGAAACAATAAAAACTTTGACCCTGCCAAATTCCAACAAGAACTAAACTCATGTAATTGGTCTATTCTAAAACGCCTCCCCTTAGAGGAAGCAGTAGCATACTTTAGCAACAAATTCCTTGAGATCCTTGATTTGCATGCACCTGTTTGTTCAAAGATAACCAAGGCAAAAACTGTGCCATGGCTTTCTAAAGAGTCTAAACTCAAAATTACCCTTAGAAACAAAGCATGGGCTTTATGGCGTTATTCTAAAGACCTCCAAGATCACATTAAATACAGGCAATCCAGGAACAAAACCAAAAAAGCAATTTTACAAGACAAAAAACAATACTACTGTAATTTACAGACAGTAAATCAAAATAACCCTCAGAAGTTTTGGGCAGGTTTAAATAATCTACTACATCCTGGACAAACTTCAACCCCAATCCATGCTGCTACTATTGATAAAACCCCTGAAGATGTTTCTGACAGTTTTAACCGATTCTTTACTGAGACAATTCAAGCCCTAGCTAGCAAACTACCTCCTAGCTCCCCTGGTCCTGAAAGTAGCACCCCTAGAAACCTACTCGCATTCAGCTTCCAACCAGTTGCCACTTCACTTATCCGTACCCTGATCAAAAAATTAAAACCCACTACACTCTCTGCTGATCAACTTCCTGCAGAGTACCTACAGAAATCAGCTGATGCTATTGCTTACCCCGTCTCAATATTAATCAATCAAACCATAGTAGAAGTTAAAATTCCCACCATCTGGAAAATATCCTATGCAATCCCACTTTACAAAGGAGGCAGCTCTACTGAATTCTCCAATTACAGGCCAATAGCTATACTCTGTCCACTTGCAAAGATTATGGAAAAATGTATTCATAGACAACTCATGCACCACCTAATCCAGAATCACCTTATGGCAGACACTCAGGATGGCTTCCGTCCTCATCACAGCACTACTTCAGCCCTCCTAGCCTTTACCAACACCATAAACCATAACCGGAACAATAATTATATATCCTGGATCTTTCCAAGGCATTCGATATGGTTGATTACCAACTTTTAATCCACACCCTGCAAACATTCTGTCTAGATACTAGAGCCCTTCAGTGGTTTCAATCCTACCTGAATGGTTGACAGCAAGCTGTCCTCTGGCAGAACAAACTCTCTAACCTTCTACCTAACACCCTTGGAGCACCACAAGGCTCTATACTAGGGCCCTTGCTGTTCTCCATCTTCATTAACGACCTTTATACTGTCATCCCAAAAGTCAGCTGTATCCAATATGCTGATGACTCTACTCTGATTTGTTCAGCCACATCTCCAATAGAGTTATGGTCAGCTACCCAGACCACCTTTAATACAATAGAAAACTGGCTTTCTGAACGTCGTCTGATCCTAAATCCCCAAAAAACTAAAATGCTGTTATTTTCACCAACACGTAGGTCTACCGCTTTCACCTTTACCATAAATTCAAATGATGGCATAATAATCTCCCCTGACCCCTCTACAAGACTATTAGGTGTCATCATAGACAATAATCTAAAATTTGACCTACATGTTAACCAAAGTATCAAAACCATCAATAAAAAACTAGGGTCACTTTACAGAATAAAAGCCTTCCTAACCCCTCCAGCTAAAATTGCCATAGCTCGCTCTCACCTTCTTTCAACCCTTCTGTATGCATCCCCTCTACTCTCGAATTTAAACAAGACTGTCCTTAACAAACTCTCAATTTGCTACAACCACATTGCCAGATTTGCCACTGGGCTGCCTTTTAGGACACATCATTGCATCAATCTAAATCAGCTTGGGTGGCTTGAACTACCCAGCCTAATCCAGTATAACCAACTGATTATGTCCTATAAAATACTCTATAATCCAGACAATACTCCTGCACTTAAAAATATTATCACCTCCTATAACAATGCTAGACCGCTTCGATCCTCTAACAAACTACTAATTCAGACTAGCAAAATTAATAACACAGCTGGTGACTCTCTCTTTGCAAACTCTGTAAGTAGATCCTGGAACTCACTTCCAGCTGATATTACCTTACTTTCCACCTTAGGTCAATTTAAAACTAGACTCAAACAACATTTGTCTCTTAACTGGCTATGTCAATGTATCAAGCCTGGCTAACTCTCTCTAGAATGTGTAAAAATATGTTAACCAGTTTACTGTGTAATTTAATTTAATCCTGACTTGCGCTCAGGATTAATTCAAACCTGTGGAACTTGTTTAACTTGCTTACTTATGTAATCTCTGTAAATAGTCTGTTTGTAATATGTAATGCTGGTATTATGTAATGCTGTATCTGCTTTCCCTTGGAGCTTTTCTCCCCGGGCCTCCGCTGAAAATGGACATACATCCATTTGGACTATCCCGGTCAACAAATGTAAAATAAAATAAAATAAATTTTGTTTGTGTCTTTCGACTTTTCCCGGTTAGGGGTCGACACAGTGTAATTCCAGTCCGCTAATGATTGGTAGTGGATTTTTACGTACCGGGTTACCAGCCCTGACGCACAACCTTCAACGAAGGCATGCCCCATTCACATATGCCTCCATACAGAAGACGCTCTAGCTGAGAATTGAATAAAATAAATAAGTAACACAGAATACTGCTTCTACGGAACTGTCTTCCACTGCGTATAAAGCAAAGTTCTTCTCTTACTCTAGTCAAACATCATTTGGACAAATTGATGGGTAACCTCAAATTCAACACTGGTTTAGCACCCCTGTACCTCATGAATTGGAGTAACATGTAAATGTTCCAACATATCATTGATAGACCTATCTCTGGGTTATTTGCAAGCAAAATACAAGGGCTAAAAATTACCATGGGAATGTAAGGCTAGGATTCTTGAGATCCTCAAATCAATAGACCAATGTGTATCTATGATCTTAAAAAATTTCATTAAGCTTGATACCCACCAAAAAAAAATTGGTTTCATGAAAGGGAGATCATGGCTGTTAAACATTGTTAATTTCTGTGAGAGAGATATGCAAGATACAAAAGTGGTCATGCTGCTCATATGGCTTATTTTGATCTGGCCAAAACATTCAATGCCATACCTCATTTAAAGAAACTATCTTTCTTAAGCAGAGTTTTACATGGTAAGATGGATTGGCAATTGGCTGAAAAAAAGACCCCAGATAGTTCTTCTAGGAAATGACTCTTCATATAGTTCTGTGTGTAACATTGCAGTCTCCCAGGGGTCTGTGCTGGGGTCTCTCCTGTTTAGAGTCTACTTCTCTGATCTCAGAAATGATGCTCAGGACCTCTGGTTAACCAGATTTGTGGACAAATGCAGACTGGGTGTAATTGTTAAACCCCCTCAGAAAGAGCTTACCCTTAGTTAATAACTGGTATATGGAAATGGATTTAAATTGAATATTAAAGGTGTAGTATATTTCTGTCAAAAAAACAAAGTTGCCCACAGTGAACAGTACAGTTATCACATCCTTACAATAATGACAACTTTGTCAAGAACATGGGTACTTGGGTCAACAGCTTCCCATCCGTTGATCATCATGTACAACTGTTGTGAGGAAATCCTTCTACTTATCACAACAATTATTTCATCTAGAACCAAAGGTGCTATTGTTCCCCTGTATTCAGCACAGATCAGGTCCATCAAAGAGTAAAACATTTAATTTGGTATGTATTTCATATGACATCTTAACAAACATAAAAAACCCAGAAATTCTTATCAAAAATGTCTCTGGTGTTAACAGTCTTAATTATCTCAAAAATGTCTCTGGTGTTAACAGTCTTAATTATCTCAGAAATGTCTCTGGTGTTAACCGTCTTAATTATCAGAAGAGAGAGAAAGCCCTGTCCCCCCTCTAGCTTATAGACTCCTGAGGGATGATCTGTGCACCATTAGAAATCTGGTAGTCCTTGACCTGCGTTGTCTCAGTAAGATAATACTTACAGCTGACACTAGAACCAGAGACCAGAACTTTCATCAGTAGGTAATTAGAATGCAATGGAGAGAGAAATTCATTACTTTCTCTGTAAGAAATGTCTTCTGCAGGTTAAATAATGTGATACTTTCCTTCAAATTAAACCTGGATGACTGAATAGGTGCTCTCAAATTTATCCTGAGTCTAACTGGCTTTTCTCGCTAAAGCCTTGGAGTTGGTATTGGCAAGGCGTTTATGGTCATTTGACTTGATTAGCCTTGAATCTCCCATGAATTCTATGAATTAGGTTATATAAAATTGTCATTCTGCACCATATATACTAGAGCCATAGTTGGCTCATCTGGCACCATATGGTGCTCCCTGATTTAGCACCTTTCAACAATACATTGAGCAAAAGGTTTCTTTTCTGACTGGCACCTTACAGACTGCCATGTCATATCTGTCACATATTACATCAATGTGAGGAGAAAAAAAACTCCCATCTCCTACTGGCACTTAACACATGAAGAGCATCATGTCTTCTGTGTCACACTCTAACATCAATGTGTTGACTTGAGGGGAAAAACATTGTACCCCTAAAACTTTGCACTCAGCATGGCTGCCATTTCACCCCACCCTTGCTACATTTCTGTACATAATGAAACAACCAGGGAATTACTAGATTATCTAGTACTGTGTGTATATTTCACTCAACAGATAACTTATCACTGAAACAACATAATAGAAACTATGGTTTAGTCCATAAACATATCATCAGGTCTTGAAGAACCTAAAAGTTAAAAATGCTCACATATTCCTTTATTCATAAAATTCAGTCAACAAATAGCATATTCTCTCCATGGTAAGGTAACATTGAAAAACCTGACCAAGTAAATGCAGTCTTCAATCCTGAAGCAAAAGATTCAGCAACATTGCACTATTGCCAGTGTCATTTTCTAAACTGTAATATCGGTACTTTACCAGTGTTGTATTATTTAAGAGTACAAACTGTATCTATATGGCAGAACATCTTTTCCAACATCTACAGTACTCCATACCACTGAATCATCACTGTTTTCCTCAGACTCATTTGAGAATCTACTGTTGTCCTCTACAGGCTCAAACTCACATATACAGTCCCATCAACAAATACTCTCATCTATAGTGGAAAACAAATCCTTGACGTAGGCTAGGTATTGTATCTTACACTTTTAAGTTTTTAATTTGACATTCACGCATTTCCTCCTGAAATATGGCATTTTATCTGCAAGTCTGAACACTAAAGACTTCAATATTTCTCTTATTTCAAAGACTATCTGTTTTTCAAAACAAAGACATTTTTGTATATACTAACTCTATGGTCATACAACTATAGCTAAAAAGAAATCGGGTCTATATCACATAGTCGAAGTTTAATAACTTCGAACACGGAATGTTCGAACCATCCTGTTCGAAGTTAAAAACTTCGACTACAGATAAAAAACAAAAGAAAACAAAATAAACTGTTGTAAGCAAGGGGGCAAGCCCCCCTGCACCCCCCCATACTACTTAAATATACCAACTCTGAGATCACACCACATTGAACAAAACGGAAACCTCCCCTTACGGAGATTTCCATTGAAACGCTCGAACTTCTGCAAATTTGAACTTATGGTCTTGACTATATGAGCTTCGAACATGCAGAAGTTCGACTATCTAATAGGAACCCAAGGAAATCACCACTGCAGTTCCAGTCAACTAAATGTGAGACACTTGTTGCACAAAATGATTGTCATTTCAATAGTGGCACCTTACCTAGTTATATGGTTAAACGTTCTACATACACTGTGTGTGTGTGTGTGTGTGTGTGTGTGTGTGTGTGTGTGTGTGTGTGTGTGTAATATAGTTTTTATTTTTGTACTTCAAAGTCAGTACTGATATTTCCCAGTAGTTCTTCCATTTACTGTATTTGTGTCTATTCTAGAACTTTTCATTTTGTAAAATTCTACTCTGTCAGCGCCAAAGTATTTATTAGCTGTATTTTGCAGTACAGCTAATGGTGATCGACAGTATCATGGGATCAATTATTCTCAAATCTCTGTCCACTTCCAGATCTAAGATATTGTCTTCCTTTTCATTTCAGAAAATATGGTCCAAGACTGCTCTTTCATGTGCATGTTGTACAAGCAAATGTCTAAGGCCTGCTTATGTCACGGAATCAGTAATGATCATATGTTCTCTATGGATATATTGAAGGTGCACAAGTTAACATTTGCCATTCTAAAGGCCTCCAACTGCAAAACCTACCCCTCTCTGTGCATCTGCCATGTTCTTACTATTTTTTTTCTTATTAGAAGCTTATCTGTATAGTCTGTCCTTGGACTGTACTGTCCTGTCCACTCTCATGTGTGGTGCAGAATAATCTTTGCTTCCTTGTTCCTCCTTTGTTCAACTGCCCTCATTCCTTCCTTTCAGAAAAAAAAATTAGTAACACTTCTCAAACTGTATATCAAAGATTCATGGTGAAAGCATAATTGTTTTCTAAAATGCATAAGCAGTTAAGAGAAGGTAATCAAACAGAACCATACAGCATGAAACAGATGACAACCTAAGGATATAACAGCATTGTTTTCCTAGTCATTTCTATATTTCAAGGAAATTTAAAAAAATAAACAAATAAGGTAAATGCAGTTTGATAGTAACCTGATCATGAGGTAGGGCTTAACAGTTTGATGCCTAAAATAACATTCTTGCTTGCAGAATACACATTTGCCAGTGCCAATGAATGGTAATGACACAGCCTGGAGGAGAGGCAAATGCTAATTAGCCATGTGCCTTCTTCCCCAGAACTGCATCCAGGAAGGTATTTACATGCCAAGAGATTTAAATAATTCACTTGTTCAACACATCCAGCCCCATAACATCAAAGTATTGGACATGATCAAAGTTCAGCTACCTACCACAACCAGAGTATGGCCATCCAGGGGGGGGGGGGGGGGGCACTAAACACCAGAGATGACTATTTACTTAACTGCCTTCATGGCACTAACATCATTATAGGTTCATAGGTTCATACTAGGCTATCTGCCCGAGGGCATTTACAAGCCTAGCCCATAGTTTTGTGGCTTACGCCACCCCTTTAGTATGGGGAACTATACCCATTATTTTGCTGTGCCTCTGTCGAGCAGTGACACTGAGGTAATCCCTGGGGTATATCTGCGATCTCCCATCCATTGGTCAAGATTTCTCTTGAACAAGGCCAGCGAGGTGATCTGCCTCACATATACCGAGATTTTGTTCCACAGCATAGGGAGTCTTTGGGTGATGAATCTATCCCTCCAGCACGTCCTATTAATAGCCGTGTCGAGGTTTAAGTCTCCCGCCCTTGTGGCTCTGACGGATCTAGATTTTTTGAGGTGAAGCATATTCATCAAATCTGGGTTTGACATGGCCTTGTATGTTAGGCAAAGGTCACCTCTGAGCAAGCGGTAAGCGACTGAATAGAGCTGGAGTTCTTTCAGTCGGGCAGCATAGGACAGATGTTTGAGACCCTTTATCCTTTTGGTGAGGAACTTTTGTGGCCTCTCCAGCTGCTGCAAGTGTCGGGTCAGATACATTCCGAATGGGGCATTGTACTCAATCATTGGTCTGATGAGTGATGAGTATAGGGAGACTACGACCTCCCTTGATCTAGATGAGAATCCCTTCATGATAAGGTGGGCAATGTAGAAGGTCTTCCTAACTACTTTAGCTACATGGGTGTCGAATGACAGACTACTATCAACCTGGGTCCCCAGGTCCCTGATAACTTCTTCTGTGCTCAGTGGATTGCCACCTATTTGGTAGCTAGGGGTAACCTTGTTTTTCCCGAAGGGTATGACTATGCATTTTTTGGCATTTAACTTTAGGCCATGGCTCTGGCACCAGTTATCCGCTTTCTGTGAGACCCTTCTGAAGGATATCTGTGTCAGATGTGTTTTCTACTATGGCCCAGTTTGCAGTCATCTGCAAACTTTGTCAGCCATAACCCTCCTGTGTTTGCTTGTACTTGGAAAAGTAGATGCCAAACAAGAGTGGGCCCAGGACTGAGCCCTGTGGTACACCACTTGTGACAGGCTTTGAGTCTGGCATGGCGCCAGCAACTCTGACCCTGTGGGTTCTGTCACTCAGCCAGTTTGCAACCCATCTTGTGATGTATGGGTTAACATTTAAGCTGATGAGTTTTTCAATGATACCCGAGTGGGGTATTGTATCAAGGCCTTCGCCAGATCGAGGTAGGCTGTATGGACTGCCTTTCCTCATCAATGGCTTTGGTGACTGTTTCAAAAAGTCAACCAAGTTTAGAAGGCATGATCTGCCTTTGACAAAGCCAAACTGGGATGGATCCAAAGTCTGCAAATTCCTATGTCTTTATTTATGAGGTCCATTATGATCCTCTCCATGGCTTTGCAGATAAGGCTTGTCAAGCTAATGGGCGGTAATTTCCAGGGTCGGTGGAGGCACCGCCTTTGTGAAGTGGGACCACAGTTGCAGTGCGCCACTCCTGGGTGCGTATCCAGAGGTAAGACTATGATTAAACAGCTGTCCTAGCTGTGGGTTTAATTCCTCGTTGAGTTCGTGGAGCAGACAGCCGGGGACACCATCAGGTCCCATGGATGCTGTGTTTTTTGCTTTGGAGAGAGCAGTTCTCACTTGGGCGTTGGAGATGTTTGGGGGCTGCAATCACTTGGTATAGATATCTCTCCTTTTGGGAGAAGTTTGCACTGAACCTGTCAGCCAGTATGTTGGCAATGTCTGTAGGATCAGTAATCTTCACATCATTTTGAACTAGTTCTGAGCATATCTGGGAGTTTCCTCCCAGGTTTCTAACATAGCTAAAGAAGGCCTTATGATTGTCTTTTGAGTCTTTAGCTATTTTTCTCTCAAAATTTGCTTTGGATGATTTTATGAGAGCTCTTAGTTTTTTACATATAGTGATCAAGGGTGTCTTACCATTTAAGGATTTTGCTCTATCTTGTAGTAGCTTCCTCCTTTTGTTGTAGAGTTTGTTTATGGCTGGGGTCCACCAGACTGGATGCTTGCCTTTGGTACAAAGAGTCTTTGTTTTGCTTGGGATTGCCTTATCCATGCAATCCTGCAGGTGCTGGTAGAAGGCATTTGTAAGTGATTCAGTGGCTTGAGTACTGTTTTCCGCCGGCTCTGGGGCCTTAAAGGAGACCACACTAGTCTTTAGAAGTGTGAAGTCGGCTTTCGAGAAGTTCTTTACTGTGGTCTTTTTTATTTCAGGTGGGGGTGGGATGAGGACCTCCAGCGAGATTAGTTTGTGATCTGATCTCACCAGTGAGGGGTATACTTCCGGTGTTGAACATTGTGCTCCCATGTTCGTGATGATGAGATCAAGTGTGTTTTCTCCTCTTGTGGGGATGGTGACTAGTTGTTCCATGGCATTTGAGTTTATGAATTCCAGGAACTTTTGGGCTAGGGTGTTTGGGCTTGACTAGTGTTCCCAGTCTATATTAGGGTAATTGAAGTCACCTAGTATGATGGTGTTTGGTGATACATTTATCCCCTCTAGTGTTTTCTGGAGGGCCATGTGAGGTTCCTGAGTTTGTGAGGGTGGCCTGTAACATGCTACAATTTGCAGAGCAGTCTTGCCTATGGTTAATTGCACCTGGATGGTCTCCAATGCATCGTGCGTTGCCACCAGTCTTGAGGTGTGGGTGTCCTTGATGAATATGGATACCCCCCCCCTCCTTTCTTGGTATTGTCCGGATTTTGGGGCCGGAACGCATGATATGAGGTAAAACCTGATAGTGCTGGGGTGCTCTCAGGAGCCTTGAACCAGGTTTCTGTCACAGCACAGACATCGATGTTCTCCATACTGAGAAGGGCCTCAAGTGCGTGCATTTTGAGATTTAGACTTCTGGCATTGAGCAGCATTACCCTTAGTTTTTCCTTTTTGTGTTCTAGGGTGGTAGGTTTAGAATTTGAGCCTTGCCTAAAAAGGCACTATGGGGTGGCAAGAGCCTTTGCCAATATCCGAATCCCAGGGTGACAGGTGCAAGCCGTCCCTTGAAGCAGCGTGGCTTGTCCAGCATGTCATCCCAGGCAGACAGACATTGGATCCCCTTTGAATGACACCAGAGTTTAAGCCAATTGTTAAAGCTGATCATCTTATCTCTGTATTGTGGCATCATTCTTGGTGAAGGTAGGATACTGCTCAAGGTCAGGGTCATACCTGCCTGGGCTACATAATCAGAGAGCTCCTCAATGTCTCTTTTCATGTAGTCCAAGGAGGTACGTCTCAGGTCGTTTACACCAGCGTGGACAATGACTGAGTCGTATTTGTACCTGCTGTTGAGAGACCTGAGTGCTTGCGTTATGTGGCGGATTCTAGCGCCCGACAGGCAGCTTACTGTGACCTTCTCCTTACTCAGTCTGGTGAGCGGGATGTCAGTGTGTCTGACTATGGAGTCACCAATGACTAGTGTGTCTGGCATTGTGTTTGGCCTTAAGGGCTGTGACTGTTTGACACTCTGACTGTGAGGTCTATGTGTTGCAGGTGTTGTGTTCTGAGGTGGTGGTTGTTTGGGTGTCTGCTTTGGTGGCCTCTGCTGTTTTGGTACAGGGATTGAAGTGGGGGAAATCACAAAATCCCAGGGATATATTATACTTAAGTGCCATAACAGTGTAGTACAGGGATCGGGGGAGAGGGGAGGCACAATAGACAGCAGAGATTTTACAAACATGCCATAACAGCACATAGATTATTATGGCATTTGGAGGAGCCATGGGAGGGAAGGCAAGTCAGTGGGAACAACTATGGGGGCTATGATGTGCGTATGTGCTTGAATGTGTACTTGTGCATTTGTATAGGAGGGTGACTGTGTGGGAAATGTCAGTTCCTATGATCATCAGTTTATACCTTGATGTGCAGATTAGCACTTCACTGTTGGAACAGTGATTCAGAGATGTGCAGTTAAGCCAATCTTACCTCAACATGGCTAACATATCTCTGAAACTGCATCATGCAAGTTGGGCTCATGCTAGACCCTTTAATGAATTCCTGGGAGAGTTTTTAATTGTAAATCATAACTTGGAAAATGGACAGGCAATTAGATAGTAGTAATACAAGTACTAGGAAGAAGCAGAAGGGTAAATCAAGAATCAGACACTAAATTTTAAATGTTGTAAGTGCTTTCATCCATATTTATTAAAATGAACTTCAGACAACAAGAGCAAAGCTAAGAACACAGTTTAAATAACCCTCCATTAAATCATGTGACCCAAAAGGAAATTACATCACTGAAACAAATCTTTAGAAACATCACCATCTTGTGGTTGAAAGACTGAACTACAACTAAAAAAACAATCCATTCATAAAAGTACCCAGCCACCATATAGTATGATAGAACAGAAAATACATTGCATTGAAATACAACCATAAAAATCATCACATACAAACATTTAAAACCAAAAATATTACATATCCAGTGCCTTCAGTTTTAATAAGCACTGTACTGAGCATGTGCCATTCAACCCAGGAAAGCTATACGCATTTAATCGAACTTGCCACTTAAGTTCGCAATATTCCAATTTCAGAGTCCAAGGACCCCCTCTTTCATCAGACAAAACTTGCTCAATTACTTTGAATTTAAATGATGTTCTGGGAAGGTCATAATATGTCTGGCTAGGGCATTATGAACATGTAATTTATTAATGCTATAAATATGCTCAAACAGTTGTTCTCTAAATCTGGCTTCTGTTTTACCTATATAAAAACTTTCTTAGAAAAAGCACTTGGCCAGATAACTAACATCTTTAGAGTTACAGTTAAACCTACCGTGGATCTCATAATTGGTATTACAGACAGTGAAATTATTGCCAGTATCAACATATTTACAATAAGAGCAAGCTTCACACTTATACATTCCAGGGCATCTAGTTAAAGGAAATTTCTTAGAATCAAATACATTTTTAAAATTGGTGCCTTTCTTATAAACAACCCTTTGATGATCACCTAACTTCTGTTTTAAATTACTATCATCCAACAATAGGTTCCAATTTTTATGTAAAATTTCCTTAAGGTAAAGAGCATCAATACTAAAAGGGGTAATGAAACTCAGATTAAAGACAGTTGTCGATAAATTACTCTCTTGAACTCTGTGGTCACCAAACCTTCTAGGGCTTTCAGCCAGCTCTCATGATTTAAAATTGGTTTAAAGAACCCAGTAGATCTCTTACTTTATAGTTCATTAATTAACTGATCACTAAAATAGATGGACACCCTCATTTAAGAAACATATCCCTTAAATTGTCACACTCATTAAAAAAATCTTGTTCTAAACTGACCATCCTAGCTGCTCTGACCAATTGGCCTTTTACAACAGAATGTTTTGGGTGAAAAGGATGGAAGCTAGAAAAATGCAAAAAAGAATTGGAATATGTACTTTTTCTAAAAATCTTTGAGGTGCATCTAAAATTTGCCTTGTCTTTCCTTAATTCAATATCTAAAAATGAAATCACATCAAAATTATAATCAGAAGTAAATTCCAGAAAATCAGTAGAATTATTAAAATATTCAAGTAATTCTAAACCTGTATAAGCATTACCCTTTATGATGATAAAAATATCATCCAGGTAATGGGTGTAAAAAAATATCTTCTCTCTAATAATGGGGTTAGTAAATAAAAATTCATGTTCCCACATGGTCATGACAACGTTAGCAAAACTGGCCCCACATGGTGAACCCATTTATTAGCCAAAATCAAATCTAATAATTCCCCATTAGGCTGATGTCGTCAGTGGTTGCTCCTTTCTTTAATTAAAAAATCAGTTACCCATTGAATCCCCAACTAATTGTGGATGACTCTGTATAGATCTCTGACATCAACAGTTAGAAAATTATATTTGGCCTTAAATTCGAGCTCATTAATTTTTAAAGGAAAGGACTATGAATCTTTACAAATTTGGGGTTCATGTTCGAGAAATCTTTTCAGCTTACTATTTACAAATTTCGTACAAGCATAAGTGATGGAATTTCTTCCATCCATTATTGGTCATAAAGGGGGGTCATGTAAGTCCTTATGGATTTTAGGATCCCAAAAATAACTGGGATTAATGGTGAAGGCATATACAAATTTATATCAGTACAGAAATCCATCAGCAAGTCATTGATATGAGATTTAAATCTAGCATAAGCTCCATTCACTTCTTTCAATGACACAGGTTCATATGTATCCATATTCAATATTTTAAACATCCTAGACTGATAGTCACCCATATCATTAAAGACCAGCCCTCCCCCTTTATCAGGTTTCATGACCCTTCCATTAGAACGATGAAAAGAACAAATCAAATCTTGTTCATCCTTATTTAAATTATACATCTCATCACATTTACATTGTTTACACAATAGTGACCTCATGTCCATTTCACAAATACACTCAAAAGTACCTAATAAAGGGTGGAGTGGTGGATTAAATGAACTACTAACTCTGAATTGTCCATCAGAACAAGTGTCAGAACCAAACAATAATGTTAAGTTAATTTTATGTGTGAACAGTTTTAAGTACAAAATAGTATTAGCATGGTCTGTTCTCCTTGATGGAACAAAAGTTTAAACCTTTAGCCAAAATATTGACTAAAGAAATTTCAACATTAACATCAGCATAATTGAAAATTTTAAAGTCACCTTGTGTATTAACAACCCGTACACATTCTCTGTTGACTTAAAGTCCAGAATGGTCAGTCATGTTGCCGGACTCATCTCCGGCGATGATTGTTTGACCTCTGGGGCTGCGGGTTCTGCCATTGGCCCCCTTTCCTCCTCATATTGGTTTGATGTCTCCTCAAAGATGTACAAAATCTTTTCTGCCATCACAATGATTGAGTGCATCTGCCATGGTTTTACTATTTTTTTTCTTATAAGAAGCTTATCTGTATAGTCTGTCCTTGGACTGTACTGTCCTGTCCACTCTCATGTGTGGTGCAGAATGATCTTTGCTTCCTTGTTCCTCCTTTGTTCAACTGCCCGCATTCCTTCCTTACAAAAAAAAAAATAGTAACACTTCTAAAACTGTTTATCAAAGATTCATGGTGGAGGCATAATTGTTTCCTAAAATGCATAAGCAGTTAAGAGAAGATAATCAAACAGAACCATACAGCATGAAACAGATGACAACCCAAGGAGTGTTGTTTTCCTAGTCATTTCAATATTTCAAGGAAATTTAAAAAAAAAGAAATAAGGTAAATGCAGTTTGATAGTAACCTGATCATAACCTAAAACTTAACACTTTGATACCTAAAATAACATTTGTACTTGCAGAACACACATTTGCCAGTAACAATGAATGGTAATGACACAGCCTGGAGGAGAGGCAAATGCTAATTAGCCGTGTGCATTCTTCCCCAGAACTGCATCCAGGAAGGCATTTATATGCCAAGAGATTAAAAAAACTCACTTGTTCAAAACATCCAGCCCCATTACATCAAAGTATTGGACATGATCAAAGGGCTGTGGTCAGCTACCAACCACAACCAGGTATGGCCATCCAAGGGGTGGGGGCACTAGACACCAGAGATCACTATTTACCTAACTGCCTTCATGGCACTGACATTATTACAGGGATTGAAGTGGGGGAAAAATCACAAAATCCTAGGGATATATTATACTTAAGTGCCGTGACAGTGTAGTACAAGGATCGGGGGAGAGGGGAGGCACACTAGACAGCAGGGATTCTGCAAACATGAAAAACAGCAAAATAAGCCAGCAAACTGTGATGCTGAACCAAAATCAATATTTTAATACATGTTGGCAAAAGAAAAAACAGACCGGTTTCAGCTAAATTAGTTACATAGCTTCCTCAGTGTTGAAAAAGTACAAATGTAGTTTGGGACAAGCTAAGTTGTCCCAGTCCCGTAAATAAGGGGTAAAGGGGTGTGGGGAGGGTATAGAGGTAGAAATTAAGGTGAGGATTACAGTTGGATAGGATAGTGGGATTGTGGTGGTGAAAGGGTTAAAGAGAGAGGGAGATGTGAAAGGAAGTGAGGTAGGGAAAGGAGGGACTTCTGATAGGATTAAATGTTAGGGATTAAAGGAAGTAGGCACATTTGGAAAATAACAACTAGCTTACGTCCAGACGACCTGTAGAAATTGTGGATGCAGATAGGCCTTGGATGGTGGGGAGAGAAGGGTTTAAGTTAACTGGGTCAGTTCCTTCCTCTAACTTTGATGTTTTATAGAGTGTTAATTAAATGTGGGGATGGAGTCTGGGAATATAGGTTGAGCTTACTGGTAGGGTAGGGTGAAAAAATACTGAGAGCAGAGTGTGTGTGTGTGTGTGTGTGTGTGTGTGTGTGTGTGTGTGTGTGTGTGTGTGTGTGTGTGTGTGTGTGTAAAAAAAAAAAAAAGGATAAAGTGTTGGTGTGAGTAGTGCTCGGCTTACCTGGGTGTTGAGGTGTTTCTCCGGTGGTCTGGTAGGCCTGTTGCCGTGGGTGTTTCTTGTTGTCCTGGATTCATGGTTGGGGTCCTCCTGGTGGTCCAGTGGTGTCTCCAGTGGGGTGGTAGGGCCGGTCATGGTGGTCGGGGTCTTTGTGTCGTCTGGTGCCACTGAGGTTGCTCCCTGTCATCCATGTGTCTCTAGGGATCCATCGGGCCCATCGAGCCTTTTCCCAGTTGGGCCATGCGGTCGAGTGACATCCATGGGGGAGGCTGGGCCTGTCGTTACTTCCTTCGGGTAGGAGGTGGATCATCTCCTTGTGCTCCCTGGTGAGTTCATGGGCTGCCATAGCCTTTTCTGGGGAAATGGTTCTCCCAGTGATCGTGGTAGGTGGTAGCATTGGGGGGTAGTGGCGGATCATCTTCTTGTGTTCCCTGATGGGTTCATGGGCTGCCATGTTCTTGTCGGTAGAAACGGTTATCCCAGTGGTCATGGTAGATGGTGGGGGTCCATCACTGCATTCCGGTCTCAGCTGCATTGGTGGGTAGTGGCAGATCTTCTTCTCTTGCTCCCTGGTGGGTTTGTGGGTTTTCTGTGTGCCACCTCCGGTCCTGTACGTGCTTCAGGATGGCGCTGCGGTCGTTCGGGTGTCCCTGGATCCTGGTATTCGGTGGTGGTGGAATATCCTTTCCATCCTCCCTGGTGGTTTCTTGGGTAGCCTCTGCCGTTCTTTCGGCCGTTGAGTCCGGGTGCCAGTTTGCACATGCGCACTGCAGTCTTTGGCCGTTACCTCTCTGGGTTGTCTTTCTGGGAGGGAAGGTAAGTGTTTTCAGGCTTGATGGTGTGAATGTTGATAGGATTGGGTGGTTGGTATGCCGGGATACAGTTAGAGGGGCAGGATTATTTATTTATTTAATAATATGATTTTTTTTTGTTATATATAGATGGATATATATGGGGAGAGACATTGATAGGTGATATTCTAGGGTTAGGAAAGGGTTGCAAGCGGGGAGGTGTGGCTGATTGGGTGTGTAGCTGAAAGGTGAAGTGTGTGCCAGGCAGGGTCATATGTTAAGGTATGGGGGGCAAGGCAATACTAGGGGTTGGGGGGGAGTAGGGCAGTCGGGCTTGTAGAACAGTTTTAATATTGTGTTTCTCTTTTACAGATGGCTAAATTACCAGAACTAAGGCAGAGATGGCAAGCTATTGTGACCCAAGCGGAGGAGCTATTCCAGGAGGCGGCAACATCTGAGGTGGTACAGGAACCTGAACAGACCCTGTTCAGAAGAGGTGGCACACAGTGGTGAGAACCGCAGCTGGAGGGGAAAAGCAACAGGCATCGCAGCAGGTGCTAGCAGTGGATACACCAGTTCCCAGTATGTCGCACAACGAAGGTGCAGGTAATGGTTTTACTATGGCAGTATTGTCTGGGAAGCTAGGGGTTGAGGATTGTGGTGGGGGGGAGGGATGACGAAGACTTGTCAGTTGGGGACCTCGGGGGTGGTGTGCAAGGGATAGAGGAGGCTCAGAGGCAACTAGCACAGGGTGCCAGGTATCTGGTTAGAGATGCGATGAGGGTGGCGGTTGGTTCCGGGGACAGTTCAGTCTTGGGCTCAGAGGTAGGGTCTGACTTTGGGCTGTGGGCATGGGACTGGTTGGTTACCCAATCTTTGGGACAGGAGCGGTTTTCCTGACTCCACATATTCCAGGCGCAGTTAAGGAGAAAATTTGGAAAGGAGAGTATGTGGAATTGTTCGAGCTGATTGATGTGGAAGGGGTCCAATGGCTAGTGGAAACAGAGTCGTCTAACAGCAAGGACTTGTTGGCAGCTTTAGTGGCATTGGGAAGGCAGAGGTTAGGTAAGCTTTGCCCTAGGACATGGGATAATTGGGTGGTTGGCTTTATTTATTTTATGGCAGTGCAGCTGGAGAAGGATGGGTCTTTGGCCCTGCCACTTCTAGGCTATTTCCTTACCATTCGTGAGGCTCAACGGTTAAGGCCGGATAATGCATGGCTTTGCTACAATCAGCGTTTATGCAAACGGAAGGCTGTGGGCCAGTCACTTTGTTGGGAGGTGTGTCATCCAGATCTATGGTTGGCTGTGATGATGGATCGTTATGGTGGCTTTAACAGAAGGTTGAGTGGGGCGGAAACAGCGGGTGTGTGTTGGTCATTTAATAGTGGCTCCTGTTCAAGGGTGGGGTGCAAATTTGCGCACGTTTGCTCAAGATGTGGAGGGAGTCATTTGGCTATTGGCTGTGGTCAGCAAGATCTGTCCACTGGAAACGCTAATGGTATGGGTCGTGAGGGTGGATTTGGTGGGCAAGGCTTCTCACAAGGCTTTCAACTGGTCCGGGGGAGGGGTAATTTTCGTGGGTCCCGGGGATTTGGATTCTGGTTCTTTAGAGGCAATAGAGGAAGGGGCACTGTTCCCCATTAAGGTGGAGGTTCTCTGGGGTATGCTTCATTGGTTTCCGGGTCTGGCCATCAAAGAGGAGATAATACAAGGATTTCAAGGGGGGTTTCCTATTAAGTCTACCATGGTTGGGGGTTGCAAGAATTTACGATCTGTTCAAGGTAAAGAGGACATTTTGGAGGTTTTACTGGAGAAAGAGAGTCAGGTGGGGCAGTTATTGGGTCCTTTTGACAGTCCGCCTTTTAGTACTTACAGGGTGTCACCTTTGGGGTTGGTACCGAAGAAGCGAGAGGGGGAATTTAGAGTGATACATCACTTGTCCGATCCGGAAGGTAATTCAGTAAATGATTTTATTGCAGAAGAGGAGGTTAGGGTGCATTACGCTTCCCTAGATGATGCAGTGAAAGTGATTAGGGAATTTAGGGAGCCATGGTTGGTTAAGGTTGACATTGAGTCGGAGTTTCAATTGTTGCCTATTAGGAGTGAGGATTGGCTACTACTGGGGATGCGGGTAGGAGATAAGTACTACTTTCGATAAAGCTATGCCTATGGGTTGTTCAGTGGCATGTGTGACTTTTGAGAAGTTCAGTACAGTATTGCATTGAATTTGGCAGCAGAGCATGGGAACTCAAAAGGCAGTGCATTATTTTAGATGATTTTTTGTTGGTGGGCGAAGGAAGGGCAGGAGCACAGGAGGGGTTGCGGGAGTTTACAATTATGTGTGAGGAGTAAGGGGTACCATTGGCTCAGCATAAGATGGAGGGTCCAGCAAGAGTATTAGAATTTCTGGGATTAACAGTTGATGCGGAGCGGGGACTGTTTTGTTTACCCGAGAATAAAATAGAGAGGCTTAGGTCGGTTATACGTTTGGTGTTGAGTAAGGATAAGATACGGATTCATTCAGTTATGGAGTTGCTTGGGCTTTTGAATTTTGCCTGTCGAGCGGTGCACCCAGGGTAAGCTTTTTGTAGGTCAGTGGTATATTTGTTGAAAGGGGATCAGAGAAAACACCATTGGGTTAGGGTGACCCAGCTGGTGAGGGAGGACTTGGTGTTGTGGAATTTTTTTTGCAACAATTTAATGGGATATCTTTTTGGCAGTCAGACTGGGTGGAGCAGGAGGAACTTCAGTTGTTTATGGATGCAGCTAGGGGTGCTGGCATGGGGGCCTATTTCGGGGGTCAGTGGTTTGTGGCTGAATGGCCACAGGATTGGGAGGAGGTATGGAAGTGGGATGTGACCTTTCTAGAGTTGATGCCTATATGGGCAGCTTCTGTGGTGTGGAAGGAGCAATTGAGGGGCAAACGTATAGTTTTTCACTCTGACAATATGGCTGTAGTGAGAGTATTGCAAAAGAAGACAGCTAAGTCGGGTTTGTTATTGTTGGTATTACGTAAATTGGTTTTGCAGAGCCTCTTAATAAATTTTTCTTTTACAGGAGTGCATGTGCCTGGTGTAATGAATGAGATTGCTGATAGCTTGTCCCGATTTCAGTTTTGCAGGTTTCGAGGGTTGGTTCCATGGGTGGAGGAGGTGCCAGAAATCCTGCCAGAGTAGGTGTGGAATCTTGGGTCGATGTAGCCAGGGGGTTGGTATGGCATTCCTGGACCCCTTCTATGAGGAAGGCGTATGGTAGGGCTTTTTCTGATTTTAATCAGTTTATTTTGCAGTTGCCAGAAGAGGAAGGGGTATGGTCGGAGGAATTACTACTGTAATATGTAGATCGTGCTTGGGGGCTAGGCAAGGCTTTGCAGATGGTTAAGGTGGATTTGGCTGCAATTAGCATTTTCGCTAAGGTAGCGGGGTTGCAGGATTTCACCAAGTCTTGAACATTAGGGCGCATGTTGAGGGGTTGGGGGAAGAGTGGTGGTGGAATGTAGGGATATTCGATGGCCGCTTACAAGGGTTATATTGAAAGTTTTGTTGTAAGGGTTAGGCTTGTTGCAAAGGTGATCTCTGGATTACTTTATGTGGGGTGCATTATATACATGGTTATATTTTGGTGCATTCCGTATTTCAGAGTTGTTAGGCTCATTATGTTGGAAGGATGTCATTATAAGGGACGGTAAGGTTACTATTGCATTAAGGAGGAGTAAGACAGATTGGTTGGGTAGGGGATGTGTGGTGGTGCTTAAAACTGACAAGAATCCTTACCTTTGTCCAGTAATGTGGGCAAAAGAATTTATGAAGCGGCAGAAGGGGAGTGTGGATCAGTTGATTTTTTTGTTCAGTGGATGGGAAGGTGATGTCAAGAAGTAGATTCATAACTTTTGCGAGGAGGGTTTTACGTTGCATGGGATTTCCGGCGGAGAGGTTTGCAGCTCACTCGTTCAGAATAGGTAGGACCTCAGGCTTAGCTAGAGAGGGTACTTCCATTGAATTGATTAAAAGAGTGCGGAGGTGGTCTTCAAATGTATTTTTGTCTTATATTAGATAAGTTGTCTGATTATTCATTTTTTTTCTTCTTTTCTTTTAGGGAAGCACATTATCATCTTGGGGCATTCGTATATCCACACTGGGCAGAGAAGCGTGCTTTAGTTAGGGATGATGGGGTAAATTTGGGTTTATCACATTTAGAGTGGTCAGTGACTTGGCATGGTGTTAGGGGTCTTAGGTGGGATGAGTTGTTGCATGAATTTGAGAGGGCTAAACTGAAGGTGGGTTGTCCTTGTATACTAGTCATTCATTTGGGGGGCAATGACTTGGGCATTGTTTCTAAAAAACAATTAGTGGACATTATTCTGCAGGATTTGATGAGATTACAGGCATTGTACCTGGGTATGGAAATTGTGTGGTCAGAGTTGGTTCCTCATTTTGTTGGAGGGCTGCATATAGTTATAGGGCAATTGAAAGGATCAGAAGGTGTGTTAATCAAAGGCTAGATAGGCAATTAAGAATTTTGGGGATGCATACCATTGACCATAGAGATTTTGGGGATGGAGAGGAGTCTTGGTATCAAACGGATGGAGTACACCTTAATGACATAGGATTGGATCTTTTTAATTTGCATCTGAAACTCTTTTTAGAGGATATGATTGTGGCTAGGGTTTAGGAGGGGGAACAGCCTGGGACCAGGCTGGTGGCAGAGAAGAGGGACAGGATTGTCCTCTTCTGTTCCCCCTCTAAAGAAGGTGGTTATTGGTTAATGGTTTGGTATGGAGGTGAGGTGAGTAGGTACGCTGCCTCTTTATGTGGGAGAGTAGGTACGCTGTCCCGGTGGAGGAGGTATCAGGGTGATACCTGCAGTAGCGAATGGGTAATTTATTTGGCTACATGCAGTTGCTCAGCATTCTATGTGGGTCAGACTTTGAGACCACTGAGAATAAGAATATCTGAACTTATTAGTGACATGAGGATTAGGAAGCCCACTAGTGCATTATACAAACATTCCTTAATATATTCTATAGCTGTTTTCAGATTCATGGTAATACATAAAATTGGGGGCAACAGAATAAATAAAGCAGGTTGGCATAATATTCTTGATGCCAAAGAAAGGAAGCGGATAATTAAATTGGGTGGACTTTTCCCACTAGGTCTTAATGAGCACTTATAATCTGACCAATCAGTTTGTTTCTTGTGGTCGATGTCATGCATAAAAGAAATTTGTTGTTTGTACTTTTTCAACACTGAGGAATGCTATGTAACTAATTTAGCCCTGTTTTTTCTTTTGCTGACAAGTATTAAAGTATTGATTTTGGTTCAGCATCACAGTTTGCTGGCTTATTTTGCTGTTTTTCATGTTAGAATTCAAGCCATGCAATTGCCTTACGTGTTTCACTATTATATAAGTGTTTCCCTGCTGTGGGTCTGTGACCTGCTGTATGCCTAAGTCTGTTGGCTTGATTTACCTGATTGAGCTCATTTGAATATATCCACTTCTATGCTAAACCTTTCAAGGGACATCATTTTTGAATTATCTGGCTGTCTTCATTTGATTTTATACTGCTGACTGCAGGCATTTTGTTTTGGAATGGCATTGGGGTTTATACTACACTCATGAAACAGGGCTGATCTTCCAGACACCATTTTCTGGTCTACGGGATTACCGAGCTACAAGATATGGGCTCAAGGTGAACATTTGATGTTTTGACTTAGTTTTTTGGATTAATGTACATTTTTCATAACACTTTTGGGTTCATTTGTTGGTGGTTTGCTTTTGGGACCATTCCTCATCATCTAGGAGACGGATCATTGTTTTATATGATGAAGGTGAGTTACGTCTCTGGGACTTGGTTGGTACGTCTATGTGATATATTTTACTCTGATTTCCACATTTATATTTACTATTTGGCAACTATAGAGACCTGGGGGGAGGGGTGTGCCTATATGTTATGTGTTTTTTTTTGACTGTTGGAAAGATTGAGGTTGTGGTGTATAACCGCCATTTTATAGGGAACACCAGTATAAACAAATTCAATGTGAACACTTGGTCACTGAACTCTATGTTTTGGATTTATCTACATGTGTTCTGCTTTGGAGGGTTTACCAATCTGTTTGTGGTTTCTCTTGGGATTATTTGCTACCAGTTTGATCGAGGGTCCATTGCTAAGCATGACAAAGGATTGCTAGGCTGTTGGAAGTTGTCAGATATCTTCTCCAGACATAAACAGACTTATTTTGATGTATAATTTTGGTTTATACATGACTACCAACTAGTAGGTCACCATAGATAATTATGGGGGCTTTTTGCCTACATTTTATGGATTTTTTCTAACTATTAGGTAAGATTGGGTGTAGCTATGTTTAACAGCCATTATCTATGGGGCGTAATATGTCTATTAAGGTTATAACCCAATCTACATTACATGATTATTAGGTGACCTATTAGGATGGTTTTGCCACATGTATTTACAATACCTTGTGATTGGGTGTTTATCTATAAAAAAGTTTGGTGAAGTGAATGCCTATAACTATCTGCATACATAAGGTATTGAAAGATAGACTTGTTTACATTTTGATTGATGAGAGGGCACTGTCTGGTTCATGTTTATAGTTGTTTAATGTCTTTTGTAAACGTATAGGTTTTCATTTAGATATAAGTTTTTGTTCTCTTGCTCAGTAATAAGATCTAGATAGAAATAGGATTTGGGGGGCCCTAAACTACAGATATCAGCAAATTGTTGGTCCTGACTTGGTGGTTTATTGATTTAGTCATTGGATTCACTCTTTGGATGATTATTTTGGGGGGGGGCGGGTGGATGTAAAACATACTGGCTGTTTAATGTTTTTATGTTTGACTGTATACCAATGGGCCAAGCTGTTTTGAACCAAAGTGTTATATGGTGGTTGTTAATGCCATATATCGAGGTGGACATAGCATTGCCCAAATGATATGAGCATCTAGCATTAACCATGGTGGCCCACTCCTATTAAAAACAGATGGGTTTGTGGTATACTACTGTGGATATTGTATCACTTAAAGTAATAAAACAGTGCTTGAGACTTATTGGCAAGGGCTATTATGGGTCACCTGTTTGATAAATACATCATTATATAAATGTGGATAATAATAGAGTGGCTTATATCAATATTGTTCCTAAATAGATGCCATTCATTCCATGGATGTCATATGGGCAGAGCATTGCCAAACTAATGTGTATTGTTTGGATTTTTTTGGCAAGGGCTATTATGGTCCATATTTGACTAAAGGATTAAGGATTTATGTGTGAATGGAATGTTACAAAGAGGTTTTCTACCACTATATATAGACTTTTTTCAAACTGGCATGTTGGTATACTAGTCGATAACAATTTAACATAAAGGATTTATTGCCAAGGTACAGTTCAGTTGTTTTTTCTCTGCCAACCAGCTACATTTGAGATATATATTGTTTAGTGTGGGTGTTCAGCCACATTCATTTAGCTATATCCGATTGTGTTCCCACTGAGTATGGATCTAACCAAAATATTAACAGGACTATCTGCTGATAGGGAAGATTTGGGGATATTTGGTGTAGGTATTAACAACCAAGGGGATATTAGGACCACTGTTGAAGGACTGGAGAATGCCTGTGAGGCTTTATTTTTTTAATTTGAATAAAAGCATGTGATCCTTAAGATCCAGTGTTTGGCATTCTAGTCTTTTCAAAGCATATTTGGCCAAAGGCATCTCACCAAGAGGGCTGAAAGTAAGGACACAAACACTTGTTAATGAGATAGATGCAGAATTGGCTAAGCATTGGGCTATTATACAGCAACAAACATCTATGGCTTTTGTGGAAGCACTAGCCAATTACCATGATAGAATTATAGATAGGGACATTGTGGATATCACTAAGTTATGTAAGGAAACAAAAATCTTTGAGGGACAACCTTTTTATAATACAGGTCTTAGTAAACTAAGTAAAGACCTCCTCACTTTGGAACAACAGTTACGTGAGAGGAAAGTCCGCATATTTCAGTGGGACAAAACTGATTATGAACGGGGAAACCCTTTCAGTTACAATAAACTTGTAAGGTTTGAGGAGGGGAATACTAGGGTGACCAAAAGGAAACATCCCAGATACATTCTCAAAAAATACCCGGCTGGTATTGAGACATCAACGGATGACACTTCATCAGCCATGTATTTGGACATACAGCAGGTTTCAGACTCACCTACCCCAAAAAGAAGCAACACCACAGCCCCTTTAGGCCCACTACAAAAAAGCAGGGAGAAAACATTCAAAAAATAGATAACATGGAGGGGCTGTTGAAACTGTTAATACAGAAATTAATGCATGTGACAATGTTTTAAATATTTCTAATGCCACCTTGTCACAAACACAAGTGAATCTACTCAATAAAGGTTTAAACTTTACTCCCATTTTTTTTTTATTTATGAGGATCATTTAGCTCAGGATGTATTAGCATTTTGTAGACTTTTGAATTTAAAACTACATTTTCAAGGATCTACTGATTGTGACTCTGATAGAGTTTTCACTTACCATAAGTCCAAATTTGTACCACTCATGCAGCACAATGTTCAATTATTTCAAACAAGTGCACCGAAAGATTTGCATTTTTATACTAGGGAGTTGAGTTATAAGGCTAACAATCTCTCAAATATTGAACTGGAGGCCCTACATGATTTAGAAAATAACAATGATCTGGTTATTCTCTCTGCTGATAAAGGTGGGGCTGTTGTGGTCATGAATTGGACTCAGTATGATACTGAGGCACAAAAACAACTCAGTGCTGGGTGACATTATGTGAAGATGCCTTTAGATCCAACATTCAGATTTAAAAAACAAATTGATTATTTTTTATTATCTGCTAGGCAGGAGGGAATTATTTCTGACACAACTATGTATCACTTTAAAGTGTCGGACCTTATGAATCAATACATTTAATTTTACCTAAGATTCACAAGGACCCCTGTAACTGACCAGGTAGACCAATTGTATCGGCTAGAGGTTCCCTCACTGAGCCCCTGTCACAATTCCTCACCAAATTTCTGCAGCCACTACTAAAATGGGTCCGCTCAAGAATCAAGGACACTACTGAATTTCTTCAGATCATTTCCGAAACCCAGTTAGAACAGGGATGGTTATTATGTACACTAGATGTCAGTGCACTTTACACCAATATACTACATGAGGCTGGTTTGGAAGCCATAGAATACTGCCTATACAAATCGGATCTCCATCAGCCTGGTTTCAACACCTTTCTGATATGGCTCACTGAACATGTCCTTACCAAAAATGTCTTTTTCTACCAGGAACAATGCTATTGGCAAATTAAAGGAACAGCGATGGGGGCTTCTTTTGCCCCCATATATGCAGACTTTTTCATGGCTTATGTTGAAAAACATTTGATTTATGGCAATGCACATAACATTTACTTGGTGGAAATGGACATTTGGAGGAGGTGCTTGGATGATTGCTGGATAGTATGGAGATGGATGTGGATTATTTGTTGGAATTTGTAATAGATAAAATTGGGGGCAACGTAATAAATAAAGCAGGTTGGCATAATATTCTTGATGCCAAAGAAAAGAAGTGGATAATTAAATTGGATGGACTTTTCCCACCAGGTCTTAATGAGCACTTAATGAGCACTTATAATTTGACCAGTCCATTTGTTTCTTGTGGTTGATGTCATGCATAAAAGAAACTTGTTGTTTGTAGTTTTTCAACACTGAGAAAGGCTATGTAACTAATTTAGCCAAAACCGGTCTGTTTTTTCTTTTGCGGACATGTATTAAAATACTGATTTTGGTTCAGCATCACAGTTTGCTGGCTTATTTTGCTGTTTTTCATGTTAGAATTCAAGCCGTGCAATTGCCTTACATGCAGGGGTTGTCTTTCACTATTCTACAAACATGCCATAACAACACATAGATTATTATGGCATTTGGAGGAAACATGGGAGGGAAGGCAAGTCAATGGGAACAACTATGGGGGCTATGGTGTCCGTGTGTGCTTGAATGTGTACTTGTGTGTTTGTATCAGAGGGTGACAGTGTGGGAAATGCCAATTCCTATGAGCATCAGTTTACTACCTTGATGTGCAGATCAGCTCTTCACTGTTGTAACTGTGATTCAGAGATATGCAATTAAGCCAGTCTTACCTATGGCTAACATATCTCTGAAACTGCATCATGCAAGTTGGGCTCATGCCAGACCCTTTAATGAATTCCTGGGAGAGTTTTTAATTATAAATCATAACTTGGAAAATGGACAGGCAATCAGATAGTAGTGTTAGACTCAATAGTTGCTAAAATACATGTCCCTAAATATGTATTACAATAGAGAATAATAACATTATAATAGAAGAAATCAAAATAATAACTAATAAATTAAATAACCCTATTTTTCTTCTTTGAAGATGCTTATTATTACCAAAAATGTTATACATAGTTCATTCAACTAGTCTCATTCCTAGAAATAAATTTTAAATGAAATCAATAAGATACTTTTAAACTTTTTAAAGCATCCAACAAAAGCTAGAATTGCTTTTACAAATCATATCAGACCATGAATTAGATGATGTATTTTATTTCCTTATTTAGAAAGTTGTGTACCAAGTTTGATTTTTAAAACCATTTTATACAGATTTAATAATTATTATGAAGTTCAGTGGAAAGTAGTCCATATTAGTATATGGGATAACTTTGCATTAGGGACAGCCTCCTTTTCTCTAGAAATTGTAAACAATAACATGCTTTAGTTTATTAAAACTATTGTAATGCTTCCTCCAACAGATCAAGAAAATCTAATTATAGTACTATACTAATAAAGAGATTTAGAAAGTATATTAATAAAAACCCTCTATTAAAATGTTTTTACTATATTTCCAGTGACAAATACAACCAGGTTTATTGAAAGTAATATTCACAATAAGATTTTAGATTTAAAATGTAATATTGATGCAACTGTTTAAATGGGATAAATATATTATCAAATGATAGGTTTACAAAAAAATTAAATTTGAGCATGTAAACTGGATTCCAGTTTCTAACATAAGAACAAAACAAGAATAAATGAAAAAATTGATGCGGTCATCAAAAAAGTTTTCCAAAATATTGGAATATTTCTGTATGTTTATAAATTTATAAATAATTATAGGGATATAATCTGTATCCAAATATATATATATATAGAAAAAGCAGAACAGTAACACATTTTCAAAATGTGAAAAAATAAGTACTAGGAGGTAAACCTCATTTTTCTTTAAAGCAGTGCGTGTGTGTGTGTGTGTGTGTGTGTGTGTGTGTGTGTATGTATCTGTGTGTGTGTGTGTGTGTGTGTGTGTGTGTGTGTGTGTGTGTGTGTGTGTGCTTGTATGTATGTGCGGTACAAGAAAGCTTGCATCTCCCCAGGTATGAGAACCTTTGGATAATGCAACCAATGTCACAGGATTTTGAAAGGTAGTACATTCTTTATTGAGGGATGTGGTGCAGTGCTTATCACACATAAGTACCACTGTTTAAGTAAAAGAGTGGTTTATTTTGCCCAATGCACAAACTACCCCAGTTTTTATATAGAAAAAAATTAAAAGGACTTTAAAAGCCAGAATTTATCTGCATTTTTATGATATTAAAAAGGGGACCAAAGGAACACCCTTTTTAAACATATTAAAAATACCAATGGACATATGTTAAAATTTAATGTAGTAGATAATGTATTCATAGATGAAAAAAGGGGGGATCACGGAAGGATTGGTTTGAGGTAAAATAATTGAAATGGCAATCAAAGACCAATGGTAAATATGGTTTAAATGAGATGGTTTCCATCAGCAGTGTTTTAAAAATTATTGATTTTAATAATATTTTTTGAAAGGAAGTGTTTATACCACTTTTTATAACAAATATGTTCAAGAATCATGTTCATAGACATGCTGTGTTATTTAGTGTGCAACATCCAAGGGTTCTGGTATTTAAAAAAAAAAGGTTTAATATTTTTAAAAGAACAACAGTTTTGGTTTTATAACTGCTGTTTCTAAAGTTTTTGGAGTCAAAATGCTTATTCAATACAAACTGATCGTACCTGACTTGGTTTTCAGGTGCTTGTCACTTTAAGTTAATGACATGGGTGGAGATAAGGTTATATAAGGACAGGAATAGTGTAAGCAGTTATTCTGATGAAAGTCCCATCAACAGGGATGAAAGCGCTCAATGAGTTTTCAGTGACATTTATTTTTACAAATGTTCTTGGTTTTAAATGGTGTTTTTATCATTCTTGGAATAAAACAAAGTAACCTCAGAGCCTACTGTCACTTGTTTCTTTGCTTTGGAGTTTTGGTGTTGCTCTTTGTGGTGTTTTTGGTTCCTGGTTTTTACACCAAAGTACTTGGTAGGCAGTAAGAAACTTCACATGCAAAATCATGTAGGACGTGTTAGTATTTGTGCAGGCATACCCCTACATTCTTATGCATTCCTTTTTATCCTTTGCAGACTTATACCTGAGCTGGGTTTGGTGCATGCTGATAAGCAAAACTTCTTACCAGTGTTTTTGCACACGTTACTGTAACTTATCTACCATGCCTTTTTCCAAAGATGTTAATATGTAGCATCAGTATGTCTTATTTTTCTTTATGGTAGTGTGTAACCATCAAAGGCTTCTGCCTCCTTTCTTGCTAACTGCTGTCTCCATAATTGCCCCTACCACTCTTGATGTTGGATTGTTCGCTTGAGTAGATGTTCCAACATCACCAGAGTCCATGTTTGAAGTGTTTTTCAGTTTCAGCTGTGATGCCTGCTTTGGTAATCTTTATGAAGTAAATACAATGTTTGAGACTTTAACATGAGAGTAGTAAAGATTGAATATAATACTACTACTTTGCAGTTGATGCCTCAGTATGAACTTCCATACATTTTAATACAAACTGTTTGATAAGTGATACTGGTTATTATAATGTATTCTATTGTTTATTATTACATGTTGCTCATTTTTCTTATTACTTGTACGACTATATATGTTCTGAATGTGTATTGACATAAAGTATAGTGTATTATTATTTACAGTAAACTTTTCAGAGCTAATTCACTCAACTTATGCTCAAACATTTGCACTTTCTAAATATTTACTTTTATATGTTATATTATGCAGTATACAGCTGATTAACACTCTGAAAGGGTAAGATGCACGTGGGGAATGTAAATGTTGGAAAATGATCACAATGGCATGTCAAACTGGCCAAATGTATGGATTTTGTAAACATTGTAAGTAATGTTTTGTGAAACTAAACCTAAATCTAAATGAAACATTGTCACAAACATATCTTCTGCCACATATGCTTGCATTACTTGTCTACTTGCAGCTGTGTTTTTACTGCAATCCTAAATGAAAGCCTCAGCCTTAATAATGTGTAGCCAAAACTGCACTACATTACAAAAACTAAGATAAAAAAAAAATGCTAATCAGATGACAACTGCATAACGTATTAACTTAGTAAATTTTAAGGAAGCTTTCCGGTATGATGCAAAAGTTTTCAAACATGCCATTCATCATGCTCATTTTAAATGCATTCTGCTGTTAGTTTCAACTGTATATCTCATTTGATGTACCTCATGAGATAGTTTGAGTGAACTGCTGCTATTAAGCTGTTTTGTTATGGACAAGTGCAATTTAATGGATTATGTATTAAAGGAATTATGAAGAATGCATTTAATGCTGAAAACTGCAGTTGCAGAAATTTTACTGCTCAAAAAGTAAACATTGCACAATACCAAATGTAAAAATACAGATATACCAGATGACAAAATTAGGCCAAGTGAATAAATAAAAAGAACGTTTTATTAAAAAAAAAAAGTGAAATTCTCTAGCGCCTCGGCTATGCAAGCCTTTACAGAGGGTATACTCTGTAAAGGCTTGCATAGCCGAGGCACTAGAGAATTTTACTGTTTTTTTTAATAAAAATGTTATTTTTACTACAGTTGGAGTGGTTTGAATAACAATACAGGTATGTTCAAATATCATTCTTTTTTATTCGTACTTGCAAAACTTCAGTACACTTCTGATTGTTTGTTTTCAAATTAATTTAATGATTTTTAAGACTGTCAGAAACTTTGTTGAACATACCCTTGCAGACACACTCCTTAAACTATTCAATCTATGTTTTGCAACTAGGTTTGTCCCTTTTGAGTGGCACGTTGAAGTAGTGATGTCCCTGGTAATTACAGACCAGGCAGCCTTATAAGCCTTATCTGTAAAACCATGGTGTATTATAACTGACCTCATCAACTACAATATCAAGGATTATCAGATATGGCCCCCAATGGTTTGGCTTTGTAAAAGCTAGATTCTGTCTGCTGACTCTAATAGACACCATTGAAATGGTTATGGAGGCTGTAGATGGTGGAATATCTTGACTAGGCCAAGGCCTTCATCACCTTTCCCAATGCAAGTATCATACAGAAGCTAAACATTTTAAAAATTGACCCATATGTGGTAAGAATGACAGCAACCTGGCCTAAAACCAGAACCAGTGCAGCGAGAATTGCAGGTGTCTCATCAGAAAGTATAAAAGTGATCAGCGGTGTCCTTCAGATGTCTGGGCTTGGACCTACCCTTTTTGGTGTTTATGTATCAGATCTCCAAACAGCCAAGACCTCTGGCTAACAAAGTTTGCAGACAACTACAAATTGGGAGTTTGTTTTAAGTCATCCTCTGACACTGAAAACCTCCAAAATGAACTATTCCAAGTAAACTCTGGGTGTACTAAATAATACTTCAAACTAAATGCTAAAAATGTGTAGCATCATTATTTTAATTAGACAACCCATCCCCATATACGGTATAGATAACACCAGTACAAAAATGAAAATGTAGTCAGGAATCTAGGGTTAATATTGTTCTTTCTGTTGATCATTTTATAACAGTTGTCAGAAAATACCTGTATTTAGCACAGCTAATTGCTAAAGGAATATCATCAAGGTCTAAAGACATATTCACTCCTTTATACGCTGCATTGATTAGGCCAGTTTTCAAAACAATGCCCTGTTCAGAAAGTATCTCACTAAACATATTAAAAAAAAACTATTTAAAAAGAACAAATGCCAGAATCAGAATGACTCTACACCCAGAAATGAAATTAAATAATCCAAAATATTTTAATTAAAACCACAATAAAAAAACTTTAAAAACATAAGCCCTTTTGTTTGAACAATATGGAACTTTTCCTAGATTTTAAATAGAGACAAATACATCCCAAATGGTTCCCAGACAATAACCATCCCCCTAATACATGTTCATAATCCTTCACGGATATTCATTTGGGACAATTTTCAAAAAGGAGCCAGTCCCCCTTATCAATCCATAAAGTTAAAACAAGTTCCACTGTTTAAACTCCTATGGAATCAATGTGTCAGCAATAAATATATATTATTTACTAAACATGTTATTGTATAATCTCATGTAATATATTATAATTTCCATTCCTATGTATTTGGATATTTAAAAAAAATTTGAAATACATAAAGCAGTTAAAGTTAATAAATAACTCATTGCCAAAAACTACTGACAAATAACTTAAAGTTCTCTCTATCCTCTTACTTTTTCATTCATATACTATAAATGTTTCCTGTCTAATGCTTTCAACTTCAATAAGCATGTAATTGAGCAATGCTCATTGATACCCGGCCAACTATCGGCATTTAACTTTAACTGCCATAGTAATTCCTTTCTCTTTAGATGTAAATTCCATGGGCCACCCCTTTTCATGTCTTGAACTCTGTCTATAATCATATACTTAAACTGATGGTCTGGACTATTGAAAATGTGCTTTGCTAAAGCATTGTTCAAATTCATTTTTTTATATACTATTTTCATGTTCATAAACCCTCTGGTTGAATTTCCTTTCTATTTTGCCCACGTGGAAACATGGCAGGCATTACAAATTTCAATATAGACTACACCTTTTGTAATACAGTTAAATCTCCCTTTCAGTTTATATTCACTAGCCCTGATGTTAAAATGTGTTCCTACACTCATTGCTGAACAAAAATGGCAAACCCCATATTATGTCATACCGACATTTATTTTTGCCTATTTTTGATTGTTCCTTTCTAACAAATTTTTTAAATTTAAACCCCTCCTATGTACTATTAGGGGATATTCCCTCACTTTTTTTCCATAAGGAGGAGTCGTCACTCAAGATTGGCCAGTTTTTACATAGTATCCACCTCAGGATTTTGTAGTCTAAATTATATGTGGTAACAAAGCGGTGTTAAATGTATGTTTCCTCATAATGTGTGGATACCATTTACCCCATCGTTTGTAAAATGAGGGCCCTCACTGTTACTCTCTAGTCTATACACAATCTGCAATTCCTCATTTCTACAGCCATTGGTCAAAATAGGGTTAAAGTAAGTACTATTCCTCTTATTTTGTACTTCCTCCACCAGTTCATTCAACAAATGGTCAGGGTACTCTCTTTTGTGAAACTTCCGCACCAAATTATAACATTCCTCAGTGAAGTCTGTTTCTAAAGAAACCATACAGGCAGCCCTCACCAATTGTCTTTTAACCACTGACCGTTTTTGATGGTCAGGGTGTGAACTGGTGTAATGGAGGAAACTATTTGAATAGGTTTCCTTCCTATAAATCTGTATAAAAGTGAAGTTCAGATATTTGGTGAATATGATCTGATGAAGGCTTAGTCTGAAAGTGCTTATCATGTATACTGTCATTTTTTAAGGAATGAAGGAGGTTTTATTGTTTCTGTGAGTTCTACTTTTGTCACTAGACTGTTTGTGATACCTTCTCTCCGTGGTGGAACACCTTTGGTGTTTTTTGATTGGTTTTGGTTTACTTGGCTGTTTCTCAGTCCTATGCTGTGATTCTTTACATTAATAGATATTGCAGAAACATGGTATACCATTGGGACCATACTGCTAATATCTTTAACTTACATTATTTACTGCCAAGTCAGATCATAAGAACTATTATAAAAGGTAATTATCAGTTGAGTTTATTAATGTATCTTAAGAGAAAACTGTAGAACAGGATAAAGTGAAGGTGTTAAAAGATTTAAACAAGTCCTGCTCTTTACAAGCCTGCTCATTTTCCTACACAGAATATGTAGGCAATTGTCATTTTCAATATTAGATGGTACATTTGCAGAAAGATTTCATTTTACTACTAAAAATCTAGACTAATGTTGTTTCATGTGTAACTTGGCTTTAAATGTCATGTCTAATTTAGATTTATATAAACACAAAAGCCAGAAGAAGTAGTTGAATTGAACCCACTGAAAGTATTGCAGGCTGCAAATCACCACACAGTTGTAGAATGCAGAATCTACTTTATTGACTTCAGACAAAAAATCCAAGGATGAGCGCTTTCGTCCAGAAAGATCTAGACTTCATCAGACCCTGATGAAGTCTATTTCTTTCTGGACGAAAGCGCTCATCCTTGGATTTTTTTGTCTGAAGTTAATAAAGTGGATTCTGCATTCTACAACTGTGTGGTGATTTGCAGCCTGCAATACTTTTAGTGGGTTCAATTCAGCTACTTCTTCTGACTTTTGTGTTTATCTGCTTCAGTTTTTGCTTTGTGACTTTTTTAATTTAGATTTATGTAGCTTACTTAGAAATGTTGTATACGCGGTGGTGGTGCTGCGGTAGTGTCGCCGCCTCACAGTAAGATGCTGTCCGGTTCGATTCTCAGCTAGAGCGTCTTCTGCATGGAGACACGCGTGAATGGGCATACCTTCATTGAAGGTTGTGCGTCAGGGCTGGTAACTCGGCATGTAAAAATCAACTGGCAATCATTAGCGGACCAGAGTTCCGCTGTGGCGACCCCTAACCGGGAAAAGCCGAAAGACACAACTTAGAAATGTTATATAAACTCCGTATACCCTTTTTATGATGATTTTGTATTTTCTTCCTAGACCACCATAATTGACACCTTTAAGATGTTGGTTTAGAGTATGTGAAGCTGTCTTGTTTATTGATATTTATACACATGCCCAGCCAAGATGCATAGAAAACAAGAAAGAAATATATCTGCAGCTTTATCCACCAAAATTGTATAAATATGTAGATATGAACAAAGATGTCTTGAATGATGTGAAGCACTACCATAAGAAATTCTATATTTTGATTGGATCAGCAAAAAGGCAATGAATTGTAATATCGGAGCACGTGCCTGATTTATTACAGAAGATCAGATCTAGAATATCATCCACATTGGTGAGTATCTTAAATATTTATTACATTCCTTAATGTTTAAAATGTCCAGCAATGTTATTGTGTTAATGGGAACTGGTACTATGAACTAAATTTAAAAAGATGATGATAGTTTTCTTTCAGGATGCTAAGAAAATTTTGAGATTGTACTGGTACAGAATTTATTTCCAGTGCCAGTGATTTACATTTCTTAAATAATGAAATATCATTTTCCTGAGATAAAATCCAGCAATTACATCTGTGATTTTTAACTGTAAAGTGTAATTTCTAACCATTTATCTAAACATGCAAAATTAAAACAAATTCTAGATACACAACACTCAATAATCAAATTGGAAGTATTATCAATAGTAAACATATGAATAAATAGAAGTTACTTTGAAAGTATGCTCTGGAGTAAAATACTAGGTTCCAAGAAATAATATTATTATAGTTATTTTATCAGTTAATTATAATAATTATAATTTTATTTTTTTACCTAGACAGTCCACATTTAGGATTTAGTAATTCAGTACTTTTTTGAGGAAAAAGAACAGAGTGCCCAGTTACATCATATAAAAACTGAAATTGTTCTAAAAGACACACAGGAGGCAATGTAGAACTACAATTAGCAGTACATTTTGCAAGATTTTTCCATAATGGTAACCTACTTTATTTACAGAGTAGCAGAAACCTCATCCAAGTGTGAAAAAAAATGAAAAGACAAATGCAGATATCATTTCATCCCTACCGTCAATACATACTATGCTGTTTTCATTATTATATGGAATGCTTGACTCCATGTTAATCCATGACTCATTAATAACAAATGTGGTCACATGTTCTAGTTCAAAAACATGCTTTAATTTAGTTAGCGTAATGTAGTACATGGAATGCTGTGATTATGCTCTGAAATCAGGAAAATGATAAAATATTATAACTGGCTCTGGCTCTTAAATCTTTATTAGGTAAATATGTTTGAGAACTTGATGTTAAACAAATTGTCTTGAGAAAAAGCAAAGTGAAACTTGAGAGGAGAATCTTGACATCATTTTCAAGACAGCATAGCAATTTGATTGTGATTGGGAGACAAGATCATAATTCACGACATGGAGTTTTACCTGCTCCATATACCGGAAGTTACAAGGTAAAGGTGTAGGACAGCTAGACAAGTGTTTGAAGTACAGGGAGCTTTTTAGCTGCTCCAGTGTGATACAAGACAGAGAGAAAAAAAGAAAGGAAAAAAAATATAGGAGCATAAATTGTGTAATAACTTTGAAAACTATAACTCAATTGGCTATGCCAAACAGCCAGGAGTTAAAAGTGAAGTTTATCAGATTTCACAACTGTAATTCACTTCACACTGATCTATATAAAATCATGTGGCAGTCAGAAGTGTATTTTAGATTTATAGCTTTTTATGCTTCCCAACTCTGTTTTATGCTGTAGTGAAAGAGAAGAGCTCAGTAGCATTACCAAGCATTGTTACATCCCTTTCTTATGTCAGAAAAGTGCTTAACAATTTTGTTTTCTTTCTGAATTCCTCGTCAGGCCAGTAATAGAATACAGTGCTCCCTTTGGTATATACCTAAACAGGCACCTGCTGTAACTGAAGAAAGACCTCAAAGGCTCCTCACAAAGAAAATTCAGGGCCTTCAGCAAATGCCTTACATGGACAGACTGAAATCACTGTCACTATACTTTGTATCATATAGACTACTAAGAGGCGATCTGTGCCTTGCATACAATGAACCTCTGATCCTACCTTAATGGAAATGCTGCACATTCATAAGTCAAATGATACACAATTCACTTGCTCTAGGGACCTTAACCTAGCATGTGACATCAACAGGACTTGCTCCAGAGACAGACATGTCTTCCAGAGGTTGCCTATCCTCTGGACTATACTTCCAATATAGGTAAAACAGAGCCCCTTGTTAACCCTTTTTAAGTGTAACTTGGACAATTGGATGGGAAACTACAAATTCACCCCAGGAGTTTCACCTGTTTCCCTCTTGGATAGGGACAGTTGGTGCTGATTTAGATCTGCTTATAACATAAGCCATATCTCTAGAACTTTAAGGGAACAAGGGTTGACCTTGGCTTGTAAGGGTGAAAATATAAAAAAGACAAACTCCAAGATAAAACAAAAAGGTAGGACCAAAAACCATGGAGCAGTACCAATACTTTAGTAAAAAAATAAGTGCTTTATTCTCAAACAGCCATAGAATGAGACTTAATCAGATTTAACAAGCAAAGTAAATTACAGAATAAATACAATCAAAAAATCATATGACAGTTAATTCAATAAATAAATTCACACAAAAACTTTAAACCAACAATAAAACATCAATAACAATCAGAAAAATGGTCATTGTGAGAATAAGGTAATCAAGTGGTTTAAAGAGATGGTGTATACTATTTACAAAAGTTCAACATCTGAGTGAATTGCATAAACAGGCACTGAGAGTTATTTGGAAATTAAAACTCCAAGAGTGCTCTGTCTTGGACAAAAATGAACTTATCAAGATATTAGAATCTTGATTTTTAACTGCATTTCAAACAAATCAGTTGTTTGTGATTGCACACTGCAGCGACAATCACAAATGTCTCATAATTAGTCATGGCACCAAGATTGTTTAAAATAGACACTATATATCAGTTCTAAGATCTAAAGGAGTATATACGTGGTAGTGGTGCTGCAGTAGCGTTGTCGCCTCACAGCAAGACGTCCCGTTAGATTCTCAGCTAGAGCGTCTTCTGTGTGGAGGCATGTGTGAATGAGCGTGCCTTCGTTGAAGGTTGTGCGTCAGGGCTGGTAACTCGACATGTAAAAATCAACTACCAAACATTAGCGGATCGGAGTTCCGCTGTGCCGACCCCTAACCGGGAAAGGCCGAAAGACACAACAACAACTAAAATGTGTATATGTTTTTGTAGAAATTTTTTTAATGATAAAAATGTAAAAAAAGGAAGGAATACCTCAGTAGTGCAATATCTACTTTGTGTTGCAGTGCACTTTTAGTCCTAGGACAGTGGAACCTCAACCATGTGATGTATGTAATTAAGGAAATTAAAATAGCCTGCTGAGGCATTAACACTATTACTATATATTGTCACTAATGACATTTCTTTGGAGCCATCAGTCTTTTTAACTATTATTTTACTGAGTGCTGTAAAATTTCTTGGCATAATGGAGACCTTAAAAGGAGTAATATGAAAGGTTCATACTTATTTATTTGCTAAGCAGGTATACTGGGCACAAGTGTCTCTTTTCAGGAGCAACTTGGGAGCACTGATTAATTAAGGTATTCTAAAAACTATGCAAAGAATGAGATATGGCAAGGATTAAAACAAATATTTTCTATGCTTTAAAATTTTTATTTGTACCTATGAATGTAATTTCAAAGGTTACAGTATGAGGTTTTGCTTCTACTAGCTTTCCTCAGTCATGAAAATTATATTTAGCAAGGCTATGCTATGCATTGTTCTGTTTTCTCAAACAAATATATAGAAATGTGTGACAATGTATCACTTTTCTCCATGCTGACAAGTTTCTAAATGAAATGATAAAATAAGGTTAGCTCACTTTTATGATAAGTCAACACTTCTAATAGAATTCTTGTTAAGTGCTAATGTGTTTGTCATCAATGCTGCAAGTTTAAAAGTGAGTGAATCTAAACTGTAAGAAGTTTTCTATGGCTCAACTCTTGCAGTCATTACACTCACAGCATTCTCTCAGCATTTTGTGTCACATTATTAGTAGGCACAACAGTGACACTGCATGTAGCCATTGCCTGAGAAAGCATGCCGGTCACTCTCATCAGCCTTCAAATATATTATGTGAGTGCAGTCATTATGGTCTGATATCACAGGGCGAATACAGACTCCCTGACAATGGGAGATGCATAGCATGAGTGTGGATCACTGCTGTGGGTGCCCAGTAACTCAACCTTTGAGGATTTGACAGCTAAAAATTACATTGAAAGTTTAATTTGCAAGGGAAATGATTACACTACATGGCACTGTTCTACCTGCCACTGTACCCTGTTGCAGCATCTTCTTGTAATAAGTGTACATTAAAGAAAATGTGACTGACAATATATTATGATTCTAATTTCATCTCCTTAAAACAAAAATACTTGCACTGCTAGAAACTTTATGATTAATGCCACATAGATTCTTCGTGGAGTATAACACATTTATAAAACACTGTAGTATTTACCCGATAACTACTAGGTAACTATTAGGTAACCTGTGAAATGAACCACAAAGTGGTATGAATGAACACCATAGAGGATTAAATACAGAGGTAAAGGAGAAGTATGAGACAGAATGATGATACACAAGTTGTATGTCTTTCCCACAACTAAATGACAGATTATCGCAATGGTAAAATTCTACCTGCTTCATAGTTAGCTACTTTGCTAAGTGCTTCAAATGAAGGCAAAACACAGCACAGTTCTTGCTTTTAACACAGCTAAAGAAACTAACATCAGTAATTCTATTTGTTAATATTATTCTGAATATTCTGGCCTTTTTGCATTATTTTTTTGCATCATTATCCTTGCAATTTTACAGCTCTCTTCTGTTAACTGTAACATGGTGTAGCATGTTAAATGTCTGAGACAGCTGAAGGTGTGCTCAGACTCCATTGCATTCTGATGCCCAGTGGCAAATGAATGCAAGCAAGCAGAGGGAGAAGCTGTTTCAAGAAACCATGTATGTGTCTGCAGTATCAGACATGTTATGTGGTGCTTGTCAAACTTGCATTATACTAACGGTTTTATACAATGGTTGGCTCCTTAACAATTAAAGTAAATCCAGTTTCCACATCACACAGAAAACAACCGTGGCAAAAGTAGCATTCAAGCTAGTCAGTTATCGATAATTATCTGAGTGTGAGGGGTCCATACTGCCAAAACAAACAGATAGCTTGGCATATGCATTCTGATTTGGTTCAATATTAATTAAAACAATGCTTTCTCTCTCTTGATTTTTTCCATAAACACAGATGGAATGTTTATGGTAAGCAAGTGTTTTGCAGCCTTCACTGTGCCATTTTAGAAGGGCCAGGACAATATCCGCTCTTTCCTGGCTTTATCTCTGTCTCGTGGTTGCCTGACCATTTCTAAACTGATAGTGAATGTAATGGGGTATTATTGCTTATTGCTTAACTCATAACTTCTGCACGAAATAAAAACATATTCTCTTGCCATGCTCTCAGAAGACATTGTTCCCTAATCAGCACACACTGCTTACATGGCAAGAGCCTTGCCAAGAATAATGTAATTTATCATTTGTCGAAAAAGATTATTCCATTAGTGAGTATTTTGCCCATATGTGAGGTCTGTGCAGAGACATGTAAAAGCATTTGTTTCTCGTACATTTCTTGCCATTTGTACTTCTGGCTGAAGGAAAGTTACTCAGTTCCATAGAAACTCTCTCTCCAAAACAAGAAAAACCTGTTGTTAAACTGTCCTGCTGGACTAGCTAGGAAGTGCGTGTGTACAGAGTAGCAGTTGCATGATAATCTTGCCAGCAGAAATGTACTCAGAGCAACAGAATTTCTTAGCAAAACATTGTCGATCCAGTCGGTACATCTCGTTCTTCTATGTTTAACGTGTGCCGCATGCTGTCATTAATTTGTAGATTCCTAACTCCTCACTTCTTCACAACTTTTGTTATGCATTCTATTTTCCACTGATTACTTCAGCATCTCTGTCGAGTTCTAATTCCATGCTTTGTCTTCCCTAGTTGTTAACAGATATTATAATATTTGAGCTCTCCATTCCAATTCCATTGCATATTCTATGATTCTTGTATGCTTTCTTTCCTGAAACATCCCACTTTGTGTACCTGATTGTAGCTTTTATGGTACTGCTGGCAAAAGCTACTCATAATATTCATACTTTTGGTCAATGCATTTAAAACCTGTTAATCTGTCCTTATACAACATGTAGTGCTACCCTTGTACTGTTTCTGCATTTTATTGTTTCCTTTTATTGCTCTTGTCCCAAGATGTGGCCTACAGGAATGAACACAGCTTTCTAGATGATGTCTCTCAACTGTAGTGATGTTCATCATTTGATCACTGCTGCCGTAATCCTAGCTATATGAGTTATATCTTGCATATGATATCAATGCAGGCCTACTTCCAAAGCTTAAGGGACCTTGCATATGCCCACACCAGTGGCTGTTCAAGGAGAGCTGTAAAAAAACAACAGTCTGAGCAAAAAGTATTTCAGAGCGTTCCTGCCACTGGAGAGTGCTCCTCTAGTGGGCTTTCTCGGATCAACAGTTGACTAGCATTACTCGATTGCTGGCATATCTCTCAACTGTACAGATTTTCACAGAATGTCCAGATTTTTGCCTCATATATTTTGTCTGTTCCTCATAAAATTTTGGTTTTCTGGCAAACCACTGGCAAAACATTAAGAACTGAAGTAAAAAAAAAATAATGAAAGGCATTTGAGTTTGATTTCATACCCTTTAGAAAATGCATGCTAATACAGAACCTGTTATTCTATCAACTTTCTATGTTTTTGTAAGAGCAATATTTGAAAACTATCCCTATTTTTGGGCCTTTGACCCCTCCCTCCATTCTGTATGGCTTTGTCCAGATTTCTTGCTCTGAGAGGTTGAGAGGTATGATTTCTGGACAGATTTTACTCTTTGGGAGCAAAAAGCTTCCATATTTTATTTTATGACTGAGCATTACTTATTCCTGTAGAGTATGTTATTGTATGCTAGTATTTTTATGTTTATTGGACTGTAACAAGACTTTTCATTCAGTTAAAGGTTTGTGGTTCTACTTTTTATTTTAATGTATAACTTGTAAAATGTTTAATTTACTTTCATTCTTTTCTGGTGAAAACCTTTATTAAATTTTATTTAGGAGCTGGGGTAAATGTATGTTGTGTTTGTTGTGGCGATTTATGTTGAAAACGTTACTTTTTTAATATTTAACTTTTATATTGACTACTGCTACTGCTGTCAGTGATGCCCAGACTTCAAGCTTCATTCTTGGCTTTACCATGGAACAGTTTACTGATTCCTCACTTTTTCCTTCCTCTGGCCAGAAAAACAAGAACATTTTCACACAGCGTTTGCCCCTTCAGCAGGCTTTGAATTTGTGTCCGCCACAAATGGATGACTCTGTTATGGCCATTAATAGATGTTCAAACCAGTCTTTTCTTTCTTGGTTTCCACTGCTGCAGTCCCTTCAGCCACCAGATACTAAAGGTTAGACATGCTCTCTATAGCTGTTGGAGTGTCATTAGTGGGCATGGGAGAACCACTCTTGTTAGTCTCAGAGGAAGGAGTGGGGAATGTCTTCCTGCCTAGCCAAACTGAAAAGCCTCTTTGTCCTGAAGGAGCTTTTATGGAAATTCATGTTAAGAACCAGAAAGTTAAACATTAACCATCCCCTGTCTTGTTTCGGTTAGTTTAGAAAGGGGCAATTTATTGGGCTTAGTTCAGGCTCCCTCTTATTTTGGTTTTAGTAATAAAAGAAAAGAGAATTCTTCATTTTCAGTAGGTTCCCAGTATAATAAACAGATAATTAATTTTGAGAGAACAACTTCTGTTTTTCCAAAGGTGACTAATTCTGATTCCGAGGAGTGTTTCTTCTAATGGTCCCTAGGAAGAATTTTCTTTTTCTGAAACTATATCTCAGATGAAATAATTGTTTCAGTGGGAGCATAATGACATTCCAGTGCCTTTGAAAAAAAAAATTAAACTGGAATTTTAACAACCCACTCCTGTTCTTCCTGTTCTTCCAACTTTGGAAGATATTTTTATTACAGCTGCAACATACTTGACAGCCAGTCGGCAGACCAAAACTTACTAATTTTTAATTTTCTAATCCCAGATCTGATCCTGCTTTGATTTTCTTGGCAAATCCTGCTGTAGCTAAACATTTGGTAAATGCTAAACCTTCCTTCTTTGACAAGGATGTGAAAGCCTTTAACAGATTTGGGGAAAAAGTGTGTACCTCTGCCACATTTACTTTTAGAGTTCTTAATTGTCAAACTCGCATGTTAAAAATTGCTTGCTTGATTTGAGAATATGAGTTACACTTTATGCACTTTTTCTCTTCTGAGGAAAAATCTTCTCTGAATATACATATAACTTCTCGGTCTCAAGTTAACAAATACTATTTGAATTGTGCTTATGCCTCGGCTCTGAATATGTAGAAGCTGAAATTATGAATTCTCCTTTGGATAGGGAGCTTGTTTTTGGACTCTGTGCTGCTCAGGTCACAAAAAGTGTGATAAAAGAGTGAAACTGATTCAAGGGGTGACTCAGATTTTTCAGCCTTCCTTCTCCAAGCTTGTTAAAGGTTCCGCAGGATCTTTTTAATAAAAACTAAAATAAGCAGATGCAGTAAAAGTCTGTCAAGCAGATGTTTGGAAAGCAATGGCAAGGAGGATCCAAAAAGAAAGGGGGAGTTTTGCAGAAACTAGGATAGACCACCATGTCTGAATGAATACCTACAAATTGTAACCGCCCTTTCCACCCTTGCAAGCTTTTACGACCTTGTTAAAATCTGGCTCTTCATTTCTCTCTTTGGCAACAGATGGGTAATCCTTTGGGGGTAAAGATGGCAGTGGGAGTCTCTTCCTCTTTTTCAAGAGATTACTCATCTACAAGATCAAGCTTCTTTTTTCCCTCCTGTCGTTTATCATTTGCTGACTCGGGGGGATCATAAAACTATTCCTCTTTCTCTAATAGGAATTTATTTTTAAGAATGTTTTTGATACCAGAGAAAGAATCCTCATCGATACCAGTCCTCGACTTGTCCTTTCTCAGTTTGTGAAAGTCTCTGTCCTAAACATGTTCTTTTTCAATCAGTTTGTTAAAGTCCTAGTGTTCAAAAATGCTATTCCTGTTTCATTTTTTTTATTATTTTTCTGGAAATCCTAGATTTAAAGTGTGTGTGTCTTCTTTCGGCTTTTCCCAGTTAGGGATCACCACAGCGATACTCCATTCCGCTGATGATTGGCAGTGGATTTTTACAGTGCTGAGTTGCCAGCCCAACGCCCAACCTTCAAAGAAGGCAGTAATCCTATATTCTTATCATATTCCTATAGCCTAAGATTTCAAACTTTTTTAAAGATTAATCCACTGATGGCCTATTGCAGACTGCAAGGCCTTATTTATGTGATGTGATTGTCTTTGCAGAGAATTTAAGTGCTACAGATTGTGTTTCCAGCAGAGCATTCCAATGTCTTATTTGAGCCCTTCCACCAAGATTATATTTCTGGGATGTCTCCTAAATACTTCAGTTCAAAGAGTTTTTCTTCCACAGGAAAAATGTAGATCGATATCTAGATGTATTTCTGAGTTTTCCCTGTCAGTCCAGACTTCAGCAAGGGATTTCTCAAGAAAATAGGATTCATGACATCTATGATTTTCATGATTCCTATAATTAGTCACCACATGAAAAAGATTCAATGATACATAACATTTGTTTTATCCCAACCTCAACACCCCCTGACATTTCAAATTCCATCTTAGAATTTGTAAAAAAGAAATGCATTTGTATAAAAATCAGTTTTATATGAATCCAAGTCTCCCATTTTCTCTTCTAACTCCAACACAGTCTGTAACAATTGATGGTTCAGAGTTTGCTTGGGAAGATTTCTATGGAGGTAAAAGTGTAGGGCCTTTGGACCAAAAAAAAATGAACATACATAAACATAAAAGAGATGTTGGTAGTCATAAATGCACTCCACTCTAAATCATCTGTGGTCTCAGACTGCAGGATTGCTACAAGTGATTACAGAAAACAACCATAGGGATGTGGTGCATAAATGAGGGGGTGCAGATCTTACCCTCCAAGCAGATTAGCCATGGAAGCTTGGGAGGATACAGTAATTCAGCACACTCTCAGCACAATCTCACTAGACAGACATCTTACTGTCACAGAAATGCATTGTGGCAGACCAGCTGAGAAAGACCAAGACAAACCGTCACAAGTGCAAATTTAATCAGTTGGTCTTCCCTAATTCCATCCAGCTGTGGGAAACTCCTCAGGTAGATCTTTTCACCTCCATTCATAGCAAATAACTGGCAAAATTCTTCTCTATGAATTCTGGCAAACAGACCTGGAAAGCAGACGCATTCTCATTTTCTTGTACAGGAAGATTCCTGTATGCCATTCCAAATTTTCCACTGATATCAAGGATCATTAAAAAGATTCAGAAGGATTCTCCATTAATTAATGCAGTGACTCTCTTCTGGCCACAGCAACAGTATTTCTCCCTTATTTTAGAAATAGGCAAAGGTGATTACCTCAAGCCTCCTCATAGACAGGGGGTTATTTGATACAGTCAATCTTGAAACAACTTTAACTGGATGATAGTTTTCATTTCTTTTAGGTGCCTATTTTACAAGAACATGCAGCAGTCATTAAAGGAGGTAACAAAACCTGCTACTAGAAAATCCTATACTAATAAATGGAAAATATTTTCTAGATTGGTGATAAAATAACAAAAAAAAAAAAACAAGACCCTATTAATGCTAGTATGTTTCTGGTTATATCTGCCCTAGGGCATTTATAAGCCTAGCCAGAGTGTATTTGGCTTCCGCCTCCCTATTAGATTAGCCTACTGTGCCTCTGTAGAGTAGGTCACAGAAGGTGCCCTTTTAAGATTAGTTTACTGTGCCTCTGTCTAGCAGGGACACAGGAGAGATCCCAGGGGTGAATTTGCGATATCCCATCCAAGCGTCCAAATTTCGCTTGAAGAGGGTCACCGAGGGGCTATGTCTAACATGAACTGGGATTCTATTCCAGAGTGAGGGGAGCCTTTGGGAAATGAATCTGTCCCTCCAGTATGTCCTATTTATTTTTGTGTTGAGGTTTAGGTCCCTGGAGCGTGTAGCTCTAAGGATCTTGGATTTTTTGAGGTGGAGCATGTCCATTAATTCTGGGTTTGACATGGCTTTGTACATCAGGCATAGATCGCCTCTGAGAAGGCGGTAAGCAACTGAGTAGAGCTGGAGTTTCTTTAGTCGAGCTGCATAGGACATCTGTTTGTAGCCCATGATCCTCTTGGTGAGGTACTTTTGGGGTCTCTCCAGTTGCTGCAGGTGTCGGGTAAGGTACATCCCAAAAGGGGCATTGTATTCAATTATTGGCCTGATAAGTGACGAGTAGAAGGGCACAATGACCTCTTTTGATCTAGATGCGAACCCTTTCTTGATAAGGTGGGCTATATAGAAGGTCTTTCTAACCACTTTGGCAATGTGATTATCAAAGGAGAGATTACTATCTACGTTGGTCCCCAAATCTCTAATTACTTCTTCCATACTTAATGAATTACCACCTATGTGGTAATTTGTGGGCACCTTGTTTTTCCCAAAGGGGATGACTATGCACTTTTTAGCATTTAGCTTGAGGCCGTGGCTCTGGCACCAAGCATCTGTCTCTGTGAGACCCTTTTGGAGGATGCTTGTGTCAGCTGGAGATTCGATTATGGCCCCCAGTTTGCAGTCATCTGCGAACTTTGTCAGCCATAATCTCCCCGTGTTAGCCTGAACCTCAGAGAAGTATATACCGAACAAGAGAGGTCCCAGAACTGAGCCCTGTGGGATGCCACTTGTAACTGGTTTGGAATCGGACATGGCACCTGCGATTCTGACCATGTGGGTTCTATCTCTGAACCAGTTTGCAACCCATCTTGTGATATAGGGGTTGATATTTAAGCTGGTAAGCTTATTTATGATGCCCGAGTGGGGTATTGTGTCGAAGGCTTTTGCGAGGTCCAGGTAGGCTGTGTGGACTACCTTGCCGTCATCTATGGCTTTGGTAACTGTTTCAAAGAAATCAACTAGGTTTAAGAGACAAGATCTGCCCTTAACAAAGCCGAATTGGGTAGGGTCCAGTGTCTGGAGGCTCCCAATGTCTTTGTTTATGAGTTCCATGATAAAACACTCCATAGCTTTAAAGACCAGACTAGTCAGGCTTATGGGGCGATAGTTTCCGGGGTCTGTTGTGGCACCACCTTTGTGGAGTGGGACCACTGTAGCTGTACGCCATTCTTTGGGTACATATCCTGTAGTAAGGCTAAGTTTGAACAGTGACTTAATGTGAGGGTTCAGTTCTTCTTGGAGCTCGTGTAAGACACAGCCTGGGACACCGTCCGGTCCCATAGATGCTGTGTTTTTTGCTTTGGAGAGGGCATCTTTCACCTGTGCATCTGTGATGTCAGGGAGGTTACATTCAGTTGGGATAGGCATTTGCTCCTTTGGGGGGGAAGGGGGTGGAGTTTGCGCTGAATCTGTCTGCCAGGATGTTGGCTATGTCTGTAGGTTTGGTATATTTTGTACCGTTATGCAACAATTCAGAGCATATCTGGGAGTTTCCGCCCATGTTTCTGACATAACTAAAGAAGGCCTTGTGATTATCTTTAGTGTCTAGGGCAATTTTTCTTTCAAAACTGTCCTTTGATGATTTTATGAGGGATAGAAGTTTCTTGCTAATACTGATCAGATATGCCTTCCCTTTTTGGGATTTTGCTCTTTCATGTAGTAGCTTCCTCCTTCTGTTGTATAGCTTATTTATGGCCGGGGTCCACCAGACCGGGCTCCTGTTTTTGGAGGAGTAAGTCTTGGTTTTATTTGGGATAGCATGATCCATGCATTCCTGCAGGTGCTCATAGAGTGCATCTGTAAAGGATTCTGTGGATTGAACTGTATTATCCTCTGGCCCAGGGGCTTTGAAGGATTCCACCTCAGTCTTGAGAACTGCAAAGTTGGCTTTGGAGAAATTCTTTACAGTGATTTCCTTGGCTGGGGGTGGGGACGGGATATGGATGTCCAGGGAAATTTGTTTATGGTCTGATCTTACCAATGAGGGGTTTACCTCTGGTGTGGAACATAGAGTCCCCATGTTGGTGATGACCAGGTCCAATACATTGTTCCCTCTTGTGGGAGTGGTGACCAGTTGTTCCATTGCATTAGAGTTTACAAATTCAAGGAATCATTGGGCGAGGGTGTTTGGGCTTGAGTAGTTTTCCCAGTCAATGTTTGGGTAGTTGAAGTCACCCAATAACATAGTGTTTGGAGAGACTTTCATATTCTCCAGTGTTCTCAGGAATGCCAAGTGGGGATCCTGTAATAGGGAGGGTGTTCTGTAGCAGGCTACAAACTGAAAGGCAGTTTTGCCCGCTGTTAGTTGCACATGGATGGTTTCCGATGCTTCGTGCAGTGCCACTAACCTGGAGGTGTAGGTATCTTTGATGAATATAGATACTCCCCCTCCTTTTGTGCTTCGGTCCGAGTTTTGGGGCCAAAACGCATGGTATGAGTTATAACCTGGTAGTGCTGGGGTGCTCTCAGGAATCTTGAACCAGGTTTCTGTTACTGCACAGACATCAATTTTCTCCATATTGAGGAGAGTCTCGAGTGCGTACATCTTGAGGTTTAGACTTCTGGCATTGAGTAGCATTACCTTTAGTTTTTTTTATCTTTAGGTTGTCTATGGAGGTGGATTTGTCCTTTGAGCCTTGCCTAAAACAGGCACTATGGGGGTGACAAGAGCCTTGGCCAGTATACGAAAGCCTAAGGGTGACAGGTGCAAGCCGTCCCTAGCGAAGCAACATGGCTTGTCGAGCATGTCATCCCAGGCTGACAGACACTGGATCCCCTTTGAATGACACCAATACTTTAGCCAATTGTTGAAACTGATCATTTTGTCTTTATACTGTGGCATCATTCTTGGTGAGGGCAAGATGCTACTCAAGGTCAGGGACATACCAGCCTGGGCTACATGGTCAGAGAGCTCCTTTATGTCTCTTTTCATGAAGTCCAGGGAGGTACGTCTCAGGTCATTCACACCAGCATGGACAATGATGGAGTCATACTTGTACTTGCTTTGGAGTGACCTGAGTGCTTGCGTTATGTGGCAGATCCTGGCACCTGACAGGCAGCTTACAGTGACCTTCTCCTTGTTCAGTCTGGTGAGTGGGACGTCAGTGTGCCGGACAATAGAGTCCCCTATAACAAGTGTATTTGGTGTGTTGTTTGGCCTTATGGGCTGTGACTGTGAGGCACACTGATTTTGTGAGATATGTGATTTGTGGGTATTGTTGAGGGGTGGCTGTTGCTTGGATATCTGCTTAGGAGGTCTTTGCTGTTTAGGCAGATTTTTATTTAGAGCCTCCGAGTATGTTTTTGTGTGTTTATGTGTTAGGTATGCAGATGCAATAGGTCTGCGTGAGACTGGATTTGTGGTGTGGGTGGTTACCTTTTCCTCCTGACTGACTGTGCCAGTCTTGGGTTGAGAGAGCTCTGCCTCCAGTTTTGTTGTGTAACTGCATCTCTCACATGTATTAGAGTTTGTTAGAAGGAGGAGAGGGTTGTCTGTGTACATAAGGCAATTGTAACATTGCCTCAAGATTCCCAGATTCAACAGCTGGACTGGAGAGTAACCTTGAAACTAACCCTTGGACATACCAGATTAGTACAGGGAACTGTTTTTATTTACTGCTCAGATTAGGGAAGGGGACTGATTTTTCACTTGATCAGGAAGGACCAATCGGGAGTCTAATACTTATGAGAAGTCAAGGAGGGTGTAGTGCTTTAGTTAGTTAGTGTTTCCTTATAAGAGCTGAGCAAGTGCAGGGCTTTAGAAAGAGAATAGAGTGATTACTTTGAGAGTTTGAACAGTTCTAAGGGAAAAAGTGAAGAGCAGACTTTGTGGAGCCTGGAATAGTTTAAACCTGTTTAGGTGGCGCTGCCCGACGCTGCTCAGTGCGCAAAACCGCGCAAAAAGAGAGTTGTAGGGTTTTAAGAGAGAGATCAAGGAGTTTAGAATTGACCCAAAATGGCCAATAAAACTACAGCTTCTAGGTAGTAACAACTCCTCCAGGGACAGGCAGGCTGTTCAGTGTTAACCACTCCCACTGGTTAACACAGAGACTTCCCTTTAGCCCAAGCAAGCACTGACCTTCTAGAAACTTCCAAACAGTTCAGAACAGCAAATCTGTAACTGAACTTTCTTAACTTTCAGAAAGTGGGTAAAAAGCAAGATTTTTTTTGTTTTTTTTTTCTGTTTGTTGTAGTTTAAAGGTAGCAGAGATACACAAGCAGCAAAATAATCACAACAGTGCAATAAATGACCCCACACTTGAGTGCTAGGCCAAAATCGGGTAAAATGCAGTTTTTAGAGAAAAAAACGATTTTAAATTAAGTGCAACACAGGAAATACAGTAAACAGGCTCTAGATGTGTTCCAAGTACTGTTATTGTTACAGATATAAATTTTAGCAAGCCGGAAAATGCCAAAAAGTAGGCGGCAAAGCAGTAAAACTTAACAAAAAATCAGAAGAAAATACTTAAAATCACAAAAGTGGCTCCTTTTCTTCTCTCAGCGTTTTCTCCTCTTGGTAGGTGCTTCAGCAACAACTAGCAAGCCTGAAAAGATGCCAAAACCATGAGCCAGCCTGGGGTTTTTTTGTTTGCTTGTTTTTTTTTTTTTTTTTCAATATTAAATTTTTATTTTATTTCAATTTCAGTTCACAGGCATATAAAGTAAAATACACAATACAATCCTTATTGTGGACTACTAGTACATGTATAAGCATTCTGATAACAAAATTACAAAGAGACAAAATGAAACTATAATATGAAGAAAGTTCAGATTGATAAACCTTGTTTCACATTAAGCTGTTATGATATAATTTGATGCTGCTCAAATACATTAACTGCCTAACTGATGTTGAGAAGCTAATGAAACATAAGTCAGTACTATCTATTAAAGAACTATTTACAATATTTACACATATTTACATTGGGTTGTCACTCACTAAGGTATAGAAAGATGTGAATTTGAGTTAAGATGTACATGTGTTAGCGTACATCTGTATGTCTGGCACTCATCTCATGCCTACTGCTTGTGTATGTTTTATTCTGTCTCCGCTTGATTTGATGAGGGACTAGGAATCAAATTGATTTGAATGTAGCAAAGGGTTAAGAATTATATTTTGGCTTAACTTAATCTATGATAGAATTTCTATAAGCTTTCCCCAGTAACTTTTGAAATATGACAGTTTCTTTTTGCTCACAGTTTTTAATTTATTTGCCAGTACATATTTGATAGCTATATTTTTGAATTCTAACCAGGAGATTTTAGCTCTATCAATCCAATTTAGGGCAATGTAAGATTTAAGTAGTGTGCTAAGCGTTACTATAATGTGTTTGGTTTCTAATGTGTAAACATTTGGGAAAATATTTAGAATGGTCATTTCCCATGATAAGGTGGATTTCATATAGCCCGATTACTCCAATTTCACTCTTAGAGAGCACCATAATTTATAGATGGTTTTACAGGACCAGAAAATGTGGAGAGTATCGGCAATTTCATTGGGGCAAATGGAGCAAAATGGTGAGGAGTTGGGGTTTATTTTATTTAAAAAAGATGGTATATGATAAGCGTTGTTATTAATCATGATTTGAGTATATATGAGTTTTTTAAAGGGTGTGAGTGTTGTGGTTATGTGTATCGCGGCTAGTTTTTGAGCCATAGACAGATTTACAATTTTGGTCCCCCAGTATTTTGAAAATAATAATTCATTGTGATTTTTAGCTCGTGTGATTAGCTTGTACGTGTTTGATAGCATTTTAGATTTTTGTTGTAGACAGGAAATAAGTTGTTGGTAAACCTGAGTTTCTTGTATGTTTACCATTATTCCAGATGTTTTTAGATTGACTAAATATAATATTTGTTTAATGATCAGGCGGTATTTGTTGCTTGCAGTTAGATGCTCAACAATGTGATCAATAGGTTGTTTTTTATTTGATAGAAATCCTATACTGTACAGTTTTTAATACACGGGAATTTTTCTAGATTTAACATTTTATTATTTCATTTAAATTCAGGCTTCATGTGTATCGGTTGTGCCATAATTAGACAGTTGCTTATATTTAAGGAGGAGATAAGGAATTGAAAACTTGTTACTTTGTTGATTATTATCGGATGTATGTTAAGATTTCTTAGGATTTTACTACTAAGGAAAGGAATAGCTTTGGAGTTAACAGTAGAGGTCTTAAGATGTTGGTAATATATTTTTATCCATAGAGGGTACCATGAATTATCAGATGTGTCGAGTTGGGTCAAACGCACAATGTGATTGGCATTAGTAATGTGATAGTATATCTGAAAATCAGAAAGTGTCAGTCCTCCTTTTTCCTTGGGTAATGTTACTTTTTTATAGCTAATTCTGACGTTTTTCGGGTGCCATAAAAATTTACTCAGTGTAGTTTCCATTTTATGGAAGAAGTTGTTTGTCACATGTTGACTAATGGCCTGGAATTGGAACAAGATTTTAGGAAGTATGTTCATTTTTATGACTGATGCTTTGGAGAGTAGAGAGAGGTTAAGTTTTTCCCATCTAGCCAGGTCCTTTGTTATTTTAACCCAAACTTTGTATAAATTTTCTTTTATCATTTCCTTGTGTGGGTCAGAGAAGGTAACACCTAAATATTTCAGTGAGTATTCTATTTTGATTCTTGATTCTGGAAAAAATATCTCCTTGTGATTGAGGGGATTTAGCATGAAAATTTTAGATTTATTTATGTTCATAGCATAGTTTGAGACTGCGGAGAACTCGTCAATGGATTTTAGAATTTTTACCAAATCGGTGGAGGGATGTTGGAAGTAAATGTTGAGGTCGTCATCGTATGCTGTGTATTTAATTGGTATTTTTGAGATATATATAGAGTGAATGAAAGTTTTTTGACTCAATTTTAACAGCAGAGGTTCTAAGTAGATGTTGAAAAGATAAGGGGATAGCGGGCAACCTTGCCTAGTTCCATTTATTATGTGTATAGGACGTGAGGTCTTTTTGTTTATGTATAATGTTGTAGTGGCTCTATTATATAAGACTTTGATCATGTTTATGTATTCCTTGGGTAAAGCAAACCGTTTTAATATATTGAACATGAAGTTTAGATTAACTCTATCAAAGGCTTTTTGTGTGTCCACAGAGAGACCGTACTTTGGGGAGGTGTCTTTGAGTGTCATATTTATTATTGCTTCTATTGTTAATGTATTATCCCATACTTGCCTATTGTTCATAAAGCCTAATTGTTCGTCGGATGTGATATAGGAAATTACTTTATTCATTCTGTTGGCCAATATTAATGCTAGTATTTTTATTTCCACATTGATTAGTGTGATTGGGCGATAGTCGCTGGTACCATTACCAGGTGTATTTGGTTTTGGGATAAAGATCGTTTTGGAGTTGTTAATGTATAGATCAGTGAGAGGCAGCCTGGTTTTAAGAGAGAGAGAGATCAAGGAGTTTAGAATTGACCTAAAATGGCCAATAAAACTACAGCTTCTAGGTAGTAACCACTCTTCCAGGGACAGGCAGGCTGTTCAGTGTTAACCACTCCCACTGGTGAACACAGAGACGTCCCTTTAGCCCAAGCAAGCACTGGCCTTCTAGAAACTTCCAAACAGTTCAGAACAGCAAATCTGTAACTGAACTTTCTTAACTTTCAGAAAGTGGGAAAAAAGCAAGATTGTTTTTTTTTTTTTCCTTTTGTTGTAGTTTAAAGGTAGCAGAGATACACAAGCAGCAAAATAATCACAACAGTGCAATAAATGACCCCACACTTGAGTGCTAGGCCAATATCAGGTAAAATGCAGTTTTTAGAGAAAAAAACTATTTTAAATTAAGTGCAACACAGGAAATGCAGTAAACAGGCTCTAGATGTGTTCCAAGTACTGTTACTGTTACAGATATAAACTTTAGCAAGCCGGAAAATGCCAAAAAGTAGGCGGCAAAGCAGTAAAACTTAACAAAAAATCAGAAGAAAATACTTAAAATCACAAAAGTGGCTCCTTTTCTTCTCTCAGCATTTTCTCCTCTTGGTAGGTGTTTCAGCAACAACTAGCAAGCCTGAAAAGATGAGAGTTATCCTTTGGCTTTTCTTCTTCCTCAGTCAATATGAGTTCATAGCTACATAGGGGTGTTTTAAGCTAACAACAGCAAACGTCTTTTTAAGCCTAGCCATGCATCACTAATCTCTGACAAGTACTGCTACCCTAGATAAGTGTAAGCAGGGGCTTTGGCGATGAACCATTTACAAGCTGCCTGTGTTCATTATAGACATAGGTGCCAAACCAGGGATGAATTTCCTGTTCCCCATCCAATTATATTGTTATCTGAAGAAGTCTTAGAATGTCTTAAGACAAAAGAGGTCATCAGTTTTATTTATTTATATGTTTTTAATGGAATTCTACATGAAAAAAAGTGGTGTGATTTACGATTACCAGCGTCCATGCTTCCTTTGTTCCTTATAAGTCAGTGAGTTGTTTGTTGGAATTTAATTAGTTTGCTACTTTGTGTCTTCAGTGTGACTGCGGGTGGTCTGATCAACTCACAACCGCTATTCACTGAGATAGATCTGGAAGATATGCATTGGTCTTTAGAGAATTTAATAGTGCTTGTTCAACAGCTGACACAAAAAATGGACAGTTTACCATGCTCCACCAACCATGCTAATACACAGAGGATACCTGTGGAGGCTTACCCCATTTTTAATGCTAGCAGGAGTCGAACAACACAAGATCCAGGGGCAGAATATGGCACATAGTATGCCAAGCAGCAATATGCAGATCACACAGAATAACTACAATAATCCATGTGTTCCAAAACTAGAAAAATGGTTGTGGATGACATTTGAATTTACAGGGAATTATGTTCCACCCACTCCTGATACGATGAATGAGAATCTGGATTCTTTTGAGTATAAACTCCTAAAACTTTGCATGCTTCAGCTTGAAAACAGCTACTTGCTGGAGTCTATTACAACCAATAGAGTACCAAAAGGCTTAAGTATGGAAATACCCCACTGGACTTGTTTTGAATTCAGCATTGCACAGATATCTGTTAAACCTTTTTGACAGAAATGGATGTTAGTTCATGGAGCTCTTAGTTAAGCACAACACCAAAACTATTGATAAACTCACAAAAGATATCAATATACTTGATAAGACCATAACTGATGACTTGAATTATGAACAGTATCGACTTCAACATGCATGTATCTTCCACACTATCAACACTAAGATTAATAAGATGAAGGGAAGGAAACGGGTCAGATTGGAAAGAGATAAGGATACACCAATCATATAGCTTATCACCTGCCACCACAATCCCAAGAATGGGGAAATAGGTTGCCCCATTTGGACAATCCATGCAGTTAAACGGGTCAATCATCGAGAACAATTGAGAAACCAATGCATGAGATTTCAAATTCTCAACAACCCTCTTTGGATTTTCCCGCAGTGATCGGAAAGACTGAAAGGGAAACAACAAGGGCCAAGGGGTTCTTGGCCAGGCTGGAATTACTCTCCCCAGGTTCCAGTGAACAAGAAACCAGTGCAAGAGGTTTCAAGTTCTTAATGACCCTGTTTGGATTTTCCCCTGATGATCAGAGAGACTGAAAGGGAAACAACAAGGGCCAAGGGGTCCTTGGCCAGGCTGAAATTACTCTCCCCAGGTTACAACGAACAAATGGAGGGAGTGAGGAGGAAGAATGGATGGAAATGATGAACTGTTTCATGAATAGCCTAGAGAACATCACTCTCTTTGAAGCTGTTACCCATCAAACAGTTGTCTTTAAAGTTTTCAATTACAGCTCTTACGCTGCATACCAGTCACATGCTGATTTATTTTCTAAAAGATTCACTTTTGTTCTTGCAAAAAGAGCTAACCTAGCTAAAGTTCTAATAGACTTAAAGACATACACTAGAAAAGTTAACTTGAGACTGCTTTATGGCACTAATACTTCCTTTAGCCATAGAAACCTCTCCTTAGCTAGTGTTTTATTAATCCACCCCTCCACTCAATATTGAACATGTTTGAAAAAATGTGTGAGTTTGACTTAAGATCTGGTTCATCCAACCATTTTAGTGCACATGACAGTAATGTAACAAATGAAGAAATGACTTTAATGAACTACTTAAAATCTTGGAACATTCGTATCATGAAACCAGATAAAGAGGAGTGGCTGTTCTCATGGATAACATACAATACTATGAGAAATTATATAACATTCTTTTAAAAGACACATATACTCAAGTATCAAAAAACAAAGTGAATGTTGCTTATAAAAAGATTCATTTTGCCTTAAATGGCATGTTGATATGGGGACAGAGTAATGTGAATGAATTTAATTTCCTTGCCATTAAGAAACCTATGATACCGACAATTTACAGTATCCCAAAGATCCATAAAGACTTGAACAATCCACCAATGAGGCCTATTATTGATGCTAGAAGTTCTATTACTTCTCCTCTGGCTAAGTTTCTGGACCACCATTTAAAAAAGACGATTTTAGGTACAGACCGCCTATTTAAGGATTCCTGGTCATTTTTAGAAACAATGTAACCACTTAATATTTGAAGACACAATGATTTTCCTAACCATAGATGTGAAAGACATATACACCACGATCCCTCGTGATGTAGGCACACTTTGGTTTATCGACTTTCTCTACAAGCATGCAAATTTTCCCCAAGACAGAGCAAATGTGTTTACACAACTACTGGAGTTAGTGTTGCACAACAACTACTTAACTTTTGACAACCAATACTTCCTGCAAAAAAAAAAGAGGGGTAGTGATGGGAGCAGTCTGTACACCACTGTATGCAAACGCAGTAATGGTTAAATGGGAAGAAAGATATGTTCTGAATAGTATCTTTAAAAATTCTTGGTACCGCTATACGAGGTACCTTGATGGCATAATTTATTTTCTGGAAAGGTGACCTGGAGAGCATACCAGTGTTCTTGGAATACATTAATAGCGCTGCAGAGTTCTTACAGTTTACCCATGAGGGGGACAGAGATTGCATTTCACACTTAGATATGAAACTTACCAAAGACTACATAAATAAAAGATTAGTTTCCACAATCTACAGGAAGCCCACCCATTGTAATTCATTTCTTCATTATTCTAGCACCTATCCAGTCAACCAAAAAAAAGGCTGTAGTCAAGGGCCAGTTTGTTCGAGCGGCCGAAATGACTTCAATAATAGTTTTCTAGATGAGTGCAACACTCTTAAGAACATATTCCTAAGAAAGGGTTATCCTGAGTCTTTTATTAATAACTCTATGGATGAGGAGGTTTACAAAGGAAGACGCAATATATATAAGCCGATTTTATTAGGGACTAGAGACGTGCACCAGGAAGACTACAGTATTAATTCTAGTGATGTTTTAGTTACTCCTGAGAGTAAACCCCTCTATAATTGTAGTTTTATCAGTGTGTATTCAAATGACCACTGATTTATTAGATGAGTACTGAACAAGAATTGGTTTATTGCACATGAATGCTTCGACTCAGAATGAAAGTTAAATAATAAACCAACTTTTACTTATAGAAGAGGCACTAATATAAAACACTTCTTTGAAACCAACCACAAACACGTACATAACACACACGACAATGGAATGTTTAGATGTGGAACATGTAAATTTTGTAAAGATATAGAGCCAGATTCAATAAAGCCTACACTAAGTGTACATGATATGTATTCAATAAAATTCTTATCCCATTTTTTGTGCTTTATAGTCACTCAGAAAGATGACACTAAGTGTACATGTAGTCTACACTTTGTGTAACCGTGATGAATCCCTAGCAATATTAAAATGAGGAAGAAGGTATGCGTTCTGTCTGTGTTGTCTGTTCACTCAGAACAATGTACACTTAGTGCATGCTTTATTGAATCTTGCCCATATTGTGTACTAACATGTGTCTTATTAATGGGCAAACTTGCAGGATTAGTGCTACGTTTAATTGCCTGACAAAAGGAGTTGTATATGCTGGCTTGTGCCGAAATGCACAGCATTTTACAAAACCGAACGGACACTTAAAGAAAGAATGTACAACTGTCTTATGCTGTTAGAACAGCCAATAAAGTTAATGCCTTGTTTAGACATCTCAGCACTTTCCCAGACCACACTTTTAAATGTATTGTGCTTGCAGAACTGAGTACAAAACCCTACAGGTGGTCCTTGGGGGTTATTCTTGGAAAGGAAAGAACTCCTATGGCAATTATCTCTGAATGCACACAACTGTTCTGGTTTAAACTGTGTTACAATTACAAACAGTATTTTGAAGCTAAAAGGTTATCAAAGTTTAAAGACACTTGTTTGTTTTAAGTTTTTTTTTTGTTGTTTTAAAATGAAGTGTTGGATATTATTTATTTTACTTAGCAGCAATGCCTTTTTACTATTTATAGGCAACCACTTGATGTTTTTTACAACTAGGTCGTTTTAAAAAATTTGGCACAAAATGGTCATATGACTTCTTTTTGTATAAAATGGCTGAATGAATGCATTCTTGTTATCTGAATAAATCTTAGAGTGCCTTAAGATGAAAGCGCGTATCAGTTTTATGCATTTGGTTGTTTTTTTTAATGGAATTCTACACGAATAAAACAGTGGTGTGATTTAGGATTATCAGCGTTCGTACTTTTCCCCCTAGATAAGTGTAAGCAGGGGCTTGGGAGATGAACCATTAACAGGCTGCCTGTGTCCATTAGAAACATAGGTGTCAAACCAGGGCTGAATTTCCTGTTCCCCATCCAATTGTCCAAGTTTCACTTCAATTGGGTTAGGGAGGAACTCTGCTTCACATAGAGTGGGAGCCTGCTCCTGAGAAGGGGCAGTCTTTGGGATGCATACATGTCTCTCCAGCAGGTCGTATTTATATCCCAGGAAAGGTTTAAGTCTTTAGAATGGGTATTCTGGTACTATTTGTTTTGTGGATATGCAGGAAGTCAATCAGGGTTGGGTCTGACAATGCCTTGTATGCCAGGCATAGATTTACCCTCAACAGCTTGTAGGAGACAGACTACAGGGATAGGACCTTAAGGCAGTCTGCACAGGACATGTTATTTGAACACTGTATTCTTTTAGTCAGAAACCTCTGTGGACATTCCAAGTGTTGTATGAGTCTAGTTAGGTACATACCAAAGGGGACATTGTACTCATTGATAGGTCTGATGATTGCTGAATACAGTGAAAAAATGACCTCTTTGGACCTAGATGTCATACCTTTGTTTATAAGTTGCATAACATGGAAAGATTTCCTCAGTACTAGAAACACATGATGGTCAAAGGCTAAATTGCTGTCTGTTTGTGTCCCCAAGTCCCAGACTATTGGGTCAGCTCTTAGGGATGTGTTGTCAATATGATAGTTACTGGGGTGGATGACTTCTCAAAGGATATTATTTTGCATTTCTTGGCATTTAGTTTTAGTGCATGTCTCTGACGCCAGTTACTTGTCTATGTCAGTTCTTCCTCGAGAACACTTGTTTTGGTGGGGGGTTCAATGACAGCTCCAAATTTACAATCATCTGCAAATTTAATCAGCCAGAGGTCACTGACATTGGCCTTAACTTCACAGAAGTAAATGCCAAATAGGAGCAGACCCAGGACTGATCCCTGAGGGCCTTTGCCTGTGACTGACCTCTTTGCAGAGGTGAATTCCCCAAGTCTAACTTCCTGGGTCCTGTCTGTGAGCCAACTAGCTATCTACTGTTGGACATAAAGTTTTATACCTAACCTCTCGAGTTTATCAGCTATGCCCGAGTGGGGTTTTGTGTCAAATGCCTTGGCCAGGTCAAGGTAGGTAGTATGAACTATTTTTCCCTTGTCCATTGCTTTGGTAACCTTCTCATAGAAGTCCTGCAGGTTGAGTAGGCATGGCCTGCCCTTAACGGAACCAAATTAGGTTGGGTCCTTTGTCTGGAGGTTTCCTATAGTATTATTATTGATCATTTCCATGATAATTCTTTCCATGGGTTTGCATATGAGACTAGTGAGACTTATGGGTCTGTAGTTTCTAGGGTCTGTAGATGGCCCACCTTTGTGCAGAGCGATGATAGTTGATGTTCTCCATTCAAAAGGCGGAAAGTCTGTTTGCTGGACATGTTTTATGCTGATTAGAAGGCATCCTGGGATACTGTCTGGGCCTATTGATGCAGTTTTCTTGACTTTAGACAGAGCATTAAGAGCCTGCTCCCTAGTGATAGTAGGGGGAGTTATATTTAATGGTATTTCCTGAGGTGAGGATGAGGGGAAGAGTTACACAGTTGCAGCTGAAATTGTCAGCCAGCAGGTTTGCTATATCCTATGTCTCAGTATAGGTGGTTCCATTAGCAAATGAGCTCCATACACAATTGTGTATTGCCTTTCAGGTTGTGGACATAGCCAAAGAATGCCTTGTGGCTGTCCTTGGCCTAGGAGGCCAAATTTACCTCAAGTTTGGCTTGACTTTATTTGTCCTCTAAGTTGTTTATTTGATGAGAATGCTTTTATCCTGCTAGGTGCTGCACCTCCTAATTTTTGCCATGATTTTCTTCCTCCTGTTATACAGCTTATTGATGTTGTGATTCCATCAGGGTGGCTTGTTTTTTGAATTAGTGCTTTACTTCTTCCTGGTGGGTACAGCTATTAACATGCTTGTATAGGGTTTCTATGAGTAGTTCTGCATAGGCAGTTTTCTCAGGGTTTATGGGGGCTTGAAATTTTGACAGGTCATCACTTAATAGTAGGAAGTTAGCCTTAGAATTGTTCCTGAACATTCCAAGGTTAGCTGGAATTCCAGGTTTTATTTTTACTTCAGAGAAGACAATTTTGTTATTTAACCTTGCCAGAGAGGACATTACACTAGAAGATGTTCAGCACTCTCCCATATTAGTGAGGATCAGATCCAATATGTTTGCACCCCCAGGTCAGTGTATTGACAACCTGGTCCACAGGGCTTGTGTTTACAAAATCTAGGCATCTGTGTGCCCACATATTTGGTGTTGTATATGATACCCAGTTAATAGTGAGGTAATTAAAGTCACCCATGAATATGGGATTGGGTTGCATGGTGAGTGTTTCCGTTGAGTTTAAATACATGTTATGGGTTTCCTGTGTCATTGCAAGGAAGTGGTATGGGAGTTTGCCTATGGTGATTTGAATATGAAGGAGCTCAAGTGCATTGTTCTGTTTGACCAGCCTTGAGGTATATTTATTTATTTATTTAAATTGAGACACCTCCACCTTTAGTCCCTCTCTGTGTAATAGCTGGTCTAAATGTGTAGACAGCATTATCGCCTTGCACTGCTGGTGTGCTCTCCAAGGCTTTAAACCATGTTTCATCATCTGCAGAGGTGTCAGCATTCAGTAGAGTGAGGAGAACTTGTAGGAAGTGAAGTGTTTTTGTTTAGACTCATAACACTGAGCAGCAACATGTTTAGATTGTTTTGGTTTCTTTTGCTATGTTGGAAGTGCTTTCAGTTTGTGTCATACTCCACAAAGGCAGTGTGTGGGGAGGACAATGTTTTAGCTAAAATTTGAAACCCTAGAGGGGTGAGGTGCAGGCTATCCCTGGGAAATCAGCATGCTCTGCTGACCATCTCCTTCCATGCCAACAAATATTGTACTCCCTTAGAATGACACTAGAAGCTAAGCCAATTATTAATGTCAGTCATTTCTATGCATATAGTAGCATCATCCTTGAATAAGGTAAAATGCTGTTCAATGCTAGGCTCTTACCACCGTGATACACATATTCTGAGAGCTGGTGATATCAGTTTATAGACAGAAATTGATGACTATAATATGATAAACCTGCTTTCTGCAGCTCATTTTCCAGGCTTAAATATGAGTATAACTCTTTGAAGCCAATTAAAAAAAGCAGCCTTTGATTTTAAATGTAAAATGATTTAATTGACAGAATTTTTAACCAATGGATGTATATTTTAAATGTCATGTGTTTGTGCTGGGCTTTATGTAACCCAATTCTGTCAATTATTTGTTTTACACCTGATGAAATTTTAACAGAAAGCATTTTAGCTTGTGATGTATTAAAGTTTGGTCGTTTTTCTTCCTTCATTGTTGACTCAAGTGTTCTGTTGTACAAATAATATTCCAAGAGCTCCATGATGTCTCTCTTCCTATAGTCTAAGGAGGTACATCTCCGGTCATGAACACCCACATGGACTATGACTGAGTCATACTGGTACTTGTGATCCAATGACATGAACATGTGCATAATGTAGCAGATCATAGCCCCTGATAAGCAACTGACCCTGACTTTCTTCTAACTCAGCTTAGTGAGATGGACATCATGTGTCTCACAACGGAGTCTCCAAAGACCGGAATGTTGGATTGTGTGGTGTCTTGCCTTATAGGCTTAGAAGTAGAGGGTCCATGAGATGTGGCTCTATGAGTTTATGTGGGTGTTGTTGTGAAAGAGTGCATTTGGGGCTGCTGAAGGTATTTGCTATGTTTAGTTTGTCTAAGAGATCTGTGGGGTTTAGGAAGATTACATTTAAGTACCTCAACATATGTGTGTATTATGTGTATCTTCTGAATTGTGTGTAATGGTGCAGTGTATGTACTACTGACAACCTGATTAATATTAGGAGTATTTTTATGTGAGAGCTTTGTTCAAGAAACATTGTGTAAATGCATCTCTCATATACCATATCAATAATTAGCTGGTTGTTAGTAAACATGAGACGCTTTCTGTGTTGTATCAGTATGACCATATCTAAAAAGCTGGTAAAGGAGATAGTGGGAACGTTCATATCTATGGCAACAGGTCCTATTTTATTGATTAGACTGTTGCAATGAAAATGTAAAGTAATTTCAGAAGTATCTGGTTTCCATCTCTGGGGGCAGTGCTTGTTACTTCACTGCAAACTAGTTGCCCTGTGTGCGACTAGGTATTGGTGAAACTTCAAGGGTGCTTTTACAGGAAAAATGCCAACTCAATGTATCTGCATCTGTACAGGCCACTGCCAGACTCTTAGAGAAGCTAACAAATAGAACCTGATGATTTATGGATAAAGTATTTAAGGAGATATTCTAAAATTAGGTTAGACAGCAGCTAATCAAGCAGTACTTACTGAAGAGAAAGAATTAGATTTGTCATGAATGATGAAAAGAGGGAAGTCACCTGATTGGCTACTGCCTGGCTACTACTAGTGCTGGTCTCAACACATCTTCACAGTGCTGGGATACCGTGTTCCTTTGCTTCTTCTCTCACCAGAAGCAAAGCAGTAGCACCAGTTCCAAGATGAGAAGCAGACCACAGGATATTTGGTGATCAAAAATATTGTCCCAGATTAAGCAAGGGGTTGTAAGCTTGTTGTAGCCTTTTTGTTGTAGATGCCTTGAATAGCAACCAGGCCATCCAGGAAGGTTCGACACAGACACTCACTGCCCAATCAGAAACAGGAATAAATGCACTGTGCTACTTCTCTCACCAGGAGCAAAGTATAAGTAGATATTCCAAGCTGGCACTTATGAAGAAGTTATCAGGCTTTCTGTTGATCAGCAGTCTGCAGGAAATTATGTCCCTATGCTCCTCCTCTTCTCACTAGGAGCAAAACAGAAGTACTAATCCCAAGATGACTACTGAGAGGCAGAATGATGTGGGCTCTTCAATAATTGGTGGGATTGAACTAAGCAGTTAGATATGAAAGAGGGTGTAACTTAAGCTTTTGCATTTGTTGGCCATTTCAGTATATCTACCCATGGATCCCCCGCTTTCAATGCATTCCTATGCCAACATGTTTTTGAAGGTGTTCTTCATACTTGCCCACCTACAAAACAGGTCCTCCTCCTTGAGATAATTTTTTTTAGAAAAATGAACTCTGACTCCATTTGAATCAGCTCAGTAGGTTGATTTGAGGTTCTTAGCATGGAAGACTTTTTTTTTATTGTTTTGACTTCTGCAAGAAGGGTGTTTGTCTTGCAAGCTCTTATGATGACTCAGCCTTCTCATTTACCAAATAAATAGGGTTTCTTTGAGAACTAGTCCTTCATTTATGCTAAAAGTGGGTTCAAAATTCCATTCATTTGATGTAATGAATAGAACCCCCAGAGACAGCTCAGAGCTAAGACCTTCAGAAATTCTAACCAGTTATTTGTTTTTTTACAAATGTAAGAAAAAAAGAGACAGCCTGTGTTAAAGCAGACAGTTTCCGAATGGTCTTCACATGCTATCGCTCTTTGTTATTCCCACCATAACATGTCAATTCCAGGCAGGGTCAAGGCACATTCTTCAAGGGTTTTGGCTTTGTCTGTGACTTTTTGGAAAGAGGTGGACTCAAGAAATATTCTAGAGGCAACAGATTGGTCCTCTGTACATAGTTTTACAAAGTGGTGCAAACTAGTATCCTTTTCCTGGGGTAGAGTAGGCCTTGTTAATACCATTCTCCAGTGGCTTCTGGATCCTCTCTGTCTTTATAAATTATGCTATTTTACTTGTATAGCTAAGGCTACTGCAGCAATAATCAAATAGGGAACATAATGCAATTGTGCAAGTATGCTTACTATAGCAGTACATGTTCAAATGATCACTGCACTGCTGCAGTAGCCTCCTCCATCTCCCTTTTTTGTGTATTTTTTGTTGCCATGGTGTAGACTGTGTTAGGTAAATAAAAGTCATTGTTTTCTTTCTAGGCTATAGCCTACCTCTTACAGTTAACATGAAAACACTGCAGAGCTTGGTGCCAAGACCATTGATTTTCTACAGCTCTGCTTGAGCTGTCAATGGTCTGGTCATATGGAGGGTGCCCATAAGCTTTAGAAGATGGACAGCTGTAATAGCCTATGCAGGATATAAACAATATGGCTATAAGGCTAATGCAGCAGTGATCATTTGAACATGTGGTGGCTTTCCCACATCTCTTTGTGAGGTTGTGACTAGAATGTCTGTAGTAGCAGGATTGCCTGCCCCACAGGATACTCTTTTGGATACTCTTTTGCAGGTAAATGTAATCCTCTGTAATTAGCACAAAAGAGCAAGGCTATGCCCTATTAAGCTGCGTCCTGTGTTACAGCTTTGATTCCCCCAGCCTTTATCTGCCTACTGGTCTTGTAAATTCTCAGCCATTCATTTCTCTGTATATATACTCCCACAAAACCATTGAGAAGCAGTGCTAGGCTTAAAAATGCCCCATGGGTCGATAACCTAGTATTCTACTATGACACTGTGTGACCATGAGTAAGTCACTTAACAGGATTTTACTTTAAGGTAATTAGGAAATTGAGCTTGGCTCATCAATGATCTTGACTACATGCCTAATAACTTCCTATGAACAGTGCCAGTATGTTCCTCAGCTCTGTATGCTAGTAACATATTAGCAGGGATGTAGGATTATTTTGCAGCCAAGATCAACACCATCAGATTATACACTGCTGCAGTCTCATATTTTACTCTGTTGGGACCAGCTGCTATTCCAAATGTGCTGTATATGTGAATCACATATGAATAGGTAGGGTGATCACTTACATTTCTGTTTCATACATGCAGTACTATGGCCATACAGTGGAGTAAGACTGCATGTGATGCCTTAACCCAATATTTACATTTTATGAATTGAATATGACATTGGTATGCCACTCCGTGGTGTACCAGCCCTTCCCTACTGCACATATATTTTATGGGGTTTGATATTAAAATATCAGCAACCAAAAGTTCGAGTGTATATATCACCACAACCTTTCCCTGAAAGTCACCATGTCGAATACTGACATGCAGTGACATAACACTTTGACATGCACTGACATAACACTGAATGGCAAAACTCCCTACTGTTCTAGACCCAGTAACAAGCGTTAACATGGGTCCAGAAGGAGAACAAGTTAGGACAATCAATAATGCCACTATTTCACATTCTGACTGTTGACAACTCAACATTTGGCGAGGCGAGTTTTTCCTAGTAAACCATTTTATGGATAGTACCCAAAGAATAGAAACCCTTCAGTGATAGGTAACAGCAATGGTACACTGTCTGTACCAGAAGTTATATAACAAGAATAATTTGGAAGAAATAAAGCAGACGAAGAACACAAATGAAACTTTAAAGTACCTTAGGGGAATGTATGGATTCTAAGTAAATTCAATCTTTAAGGCAGATGTATGAAAACAAAACATTATCTGAAGGTAGTGTGTATGCATAACTTTTCAGATACGGTGACAGATGAGTAAAATAAGTCTTTCAGAAGTGTCCATAAGGTATAAAACAATTAAGGAATTCAAGAATGAGTAGGGTAGACATTGAAAATTTTAAAAGGAGAAGAAATTAATTTGGTTCCCTGGACTTTATCTATTGCTGGTTAGAATAGCTACAGACTAAACCCTGCATCCCAAACAGCCCTCTCCCTAGACCTGGAATCCAATGACCATGACATCTAAGTGATATAATCCCTCCAGAAGGACCTTGAATATGTAAAAGAATAGAAATGAACTGACCATGGCTGATAAAAAAAAATAAATGAAAGTTTAATAAAGTAAGCGGTTTCGCAATAACAAATCGCTTCTTCAGACTCTACCTACCACACATACATATTCTGAATTTAAATCATGTCATTGCCAGTTAGAGAGCTCCTCTTTCATGACATCATTAATTAAATCATTAAAATATATGTTGTATTTAAAACAATATAAATTTCACATAAAAGTAAGAACACCAGTATATAACCTATTGCATAAAACATTCTATAGTTTCTACAAAATATACAATATAGTTGTTGATGTTATCAGTACTTTAGGTGCCTTGCTTTCAAAAAAGGTTTTAATGACATTGCACTGCTCATACCTGGAAATCTGTCTGGCTTAAGCAATATAATCCATTTTTATTCTACTTCTTCAACGATGTTACTCATATCCCCTCCCCGGATATTGGGGTCTACTACCTCAAGGGCCATAAAATTAAATACATGTTGTGGACCTGCAGACTGAACATGTTTTGCCAGAGCACTGGTTTCTATCATGTTAGTGATATCTCTGAGATGTTCTTGTAAACGTTCCTTAAAGGGCCTATTTGTTTTACCAATATAAAATGCTTGACAGTATCTACAAAAACCAAAATATACTAGATGTCGAGTCTTACAGTCAGCATAAAAATCTATATTGATGTCAGATTTAATGATGGGATGGTGAAAGGTTAATTTGCTATATATATGATTACAAGCCATGAATTTTCTACATGGAAATGTCCCTGTTCTTTGTGATATCATTTCTTATCATTTTTATTAGAGCTTGCTTTATAGCATAGTTGTCTCTTCAGTGATTTTTTATTTTTAAAAGAAAAATTGGGTCTATCATCTATCACCTCTTCCAGTTCATCAATAGATCTTAAGATGTTCCAATTTTTCTCAAAGATGCCACAAAACGTTTTAATGTCACTTGAATAAGTTATCAGAAGCCTGACCTTATGTGTATTCTGCTTATCTATATGTTGTATATCATGAGTAGTGGCTGAAAAAAGGGTCTCGCTCTAGAGTTTCTTCTTTCATACATTTCTTTAATACTATTATCTCTCTCTCTCTTACAATACCGTCTCTCCCTAAATTCACCTTCTAGTAGGGTAACTGCTTTCTGTAAGCCATCAGCGGTGTTGTGAAGTCTACTCATTCTCATAAATTGCCTTTTAATTACGTTCTTATGGACATGAATAGGATGCATACTATTCTTGTGTAGAATGCTATTCCTATGGCTTGGTTTCCTGTATAAACTAGTGACCATTTCTTGTGGTGATTCTTGTGGTGAGTTTTCCTGGACCTTAACATCCAAAAAGTCTATGTTATCTTCAGAATACTGATATGTGGATCTTAAGAAATCTGTTGTACTATGCAGATAATTAACAAAAGATTCCAACCTATCTATACTTTCTCCCCATAATAAAAAAAAATCATCCACAAAGCGTGTGTACCATAGGACATCACTGGAAAAATCACTGCCATTTAGAAGTGAATCCATCTCCCATGTGACCAATGTTAGGTTGGCATAGCTATTTGCACATGCAGTGTACAAGAACATCTCAGAGATATCACTAACATGAAAGAAACTAGTGCTCTGGCAAAACATGTTCAGCCTGCAGGTCCACAACATGTATTTAATTTTATGGCCCTTGAGGTAGTAGAACCCAATATCCGGGGAGGGGATATGAGTAACATTGTTGAAGAAGTAGAACAAAAATGGATTATATTGCTTAAGGGAGACAGATTTCCAGCTTTGAACAGTGCAGTGTCATTAAAACTTTTTTTGAAAGCAAGGCACCTAAAACACTGATAATAGCAACAACTATGTTGTATATTTTGTAGGAACTATAGAATGTTTTATGCAATAGCTTATATACTGCTGTTCTTACTTTTATGTGAAATTTATATTGTTTTTAACACAATATATATTTTAATGATTTAATTAATGTCATGAAGGAGGAGCTCTCTGATTGGCAATGACATGATTTAAATTCAGAAAATGTATGTGTGTTAGAGTCTGAAGAAGCGATTTTGTTATTTATCGCGAAAGCGCTTACTTTATTAAACTTTCATTTATTTTTTATCAGCCATGGTCAGTTCATTTCTATTCTTTTTCATTTTATGCTTTAAGGTGAATACCGAGTGTTAACCCAGTCTAGGAACTATTTTTTCTTTACTGGGCCTTGAATATGGCCTGGGCCTTGTACCATTGGGATGTGCCTTAAATAACTTCTATGGTAACCAGTCATGGGTTATCCTTATCAGATACCTAAAGCCATATCAGATGGTTCCTCGAAATGTGAAATGCAGAAGTTTTACTTGGATATTCTCCATACATTAATGACCTCCTCTAGCTACAAAAAAATAAATAAATAAATAAAAATAAAATAAAATAAAAATAGAAAAGACTCTCTATGGTCCCAAAACGAAATATCCACCTTGCACTATCTTGATATCTTGTCCATGAAAATTGCAATCCGGATGCTGAAAGGATGCATAACTAACTGCGGACAGTCTTTACTACCCATTTCCTTTACAATCATGACCAGCTGGTGTAGTGTGCTCACACGAATACTAGATTGTCTCCACCAGCTGTCCCTAAACCACTGAAAAAGTGGCTTTTTCTCCCTGCTGTATCTTGCACTAGTGTTAACAGAACACGAACGGAAACATTGTGTGCTCACAGAACTTTTACATTTAGAACTCCTTTTTTTCTAAAAGGAAAAAACAATCCCTAAACCACTGAAAAGGTTGCTTTTTCTGCCTGCTGTATCCTGTGCTAGTATTAACAGAACACGAATGGAAACATTGTGTCTCACGGAATCTTTGAATTTTGTGCTCTTTTTTTCTAAAAGGAAAATAATAAAAAGCAATATAGGTTTTTAACCTCTATATTTTTACACTGTATGCGCATTACCTTTACTAACTACTGTAAGCGAGCATGCCTCCAGGGACGGGCAGTAAGGTATATTATTACCTGTTCTCCAATCTAGATATTCACCCCACCCCCTTAAACCTAAAGCAAGTAATTTCCCAACTGTTTTTCTCATTCTTTTCCATGCAATAGGCCATAAGTAAAGAAAGCAGTGGAGCGATAGTTCTTGAGACTTGTTATATACCCTGTGCCCTCTGTTTTCTTCTGTATGCCCATGGAAACCAACCAGATAGTATAATAACTAGAATATTGGTGAACTCTGCTCTACTGCTTGATGCCCAGATCTACCAATTTTTGTTTTCACTTACTAGCTCTGTAGTTTATCTCTGCATATCCCATAGTCATCGTACATGGTATTTGATTTCTGTGGTAGGCAAACGTTATATCTACCAACTGAGAGCTAGTCTAACTATGTATTATCCATAGGCTGAGTGCACCATACTTACCTCCCTTTCTGATAAGCTTTATTGATTGTTTCTGGACCCTCTAGAGGACTGGCTCATATACACTAAATTTATACTCTATCGCAGGTAACCACTCCATCCTGCCACTCCCTACTTCCTCTCAATTCATCCTATCACCTCCACTTCCTGTCAGACTAATAGCCACACCTCCCTTACTACTGCTTCTGCTCAAACCTGCCCCTTAGTCTGTCAATCTGTACACCAACTTTCCTACTACTTCTGCATAAACATGCCCTTTACTCTCAACCTTACTATACGTAATCTACATAAACTGTCTTCCCTCATATTTATTAACCCCTTCCCTACTCTATTATGCTACTTCTCATACTTAATCATCATCCTTATACCATCATCCTTATACTATTCCGCTTTCTAAACATTATCTGCCTACTTCCCATTTACAGTGGATATAAAAAGGGTACACACCCCTGTTAAAATGTCAGGTTTTTGTGATATAAAAAAATGAGACCACAATAAATCATTTCAAAACTTTTCCCACCTTTAATCTGACCTATAACCTATAAAAAATTAAAAAAAACATACAATATGCTGTTTGCATAAGTGTGCACACCCTTAAACTAATACTTTGTTGTGTGTGCACACCCTTAAAGTAATACTTTGTTGAAGCACCTTTTGATTTAATTACAGCATTCAGTCTTCTTGGGTACACACCTGCCATCAAGTAAAGAGACTCTGATTAACCCCAAATAAAGTTCAGCTGTCCTAGTAGGATTTTTCTGACATTTACTCAGTTGCCTGCTACAGCAAAAGCCATAGTTTGCAGAAAGCTTACAAAGCATCAAAGGGATCTCATTGCTGAAAGGTATCAGTCAGGAGAAGGGTACAAAAAAATTTCCACAGCATTGGATATACCATGGAACACAGTGAAGACAGTCATCAAATAGTGGAGAAAATATGGAACAACACTGACATTGCAAAAAAGCTGGACATTCCTCCAAAATTGATAAAAAGACAAGATGAAAACTGGTCAGAGAGGCTGCCAAGAGACCTACAGCAAAACTGAAGGAGCTGCAGGAATTTCTGGCAAGTACTTGTGTACTACATATGACAACAGTCTCCCGTATTCTCCATACGTCTGGACTATGGGGTAGGGTTGCAAGACAGAAGCCTTTTCTAACATAGAAAAACATCCAGGCCCAGCTAAAATTTGCAAAACAAATGTCTTATAGTCTGATGAGACCAAGGTTGAACTTTTTGGCCACAATTCCAAAGGATACGTTTGGTGCAAAAACAACACTTCATATAACCAAAAGAACACCATCCCCATGGTGAAGCATGGTTGTGGCAGTATCATGCTTTGGGGTTGCTTTTCTTCAGCTGGGGCTTTAGTCAAGGTGGAGGGAATTATGAACAGTTCCAAATACCAGTCACTTTTGTCCAAAACCTTCAGGCATCTGCTAGAAAGATGAAGAGGAATTTCACCTTTCAACACAACAATGACCCCAAGCATACATCCAAATCAACAAAAGAATGGCATCACCAGAAGAAAGTTTTGGAATGGCCCAGCCAGAGCCCAGACCTAAATCCAATAGAAAACCTGTGGGTGACCTGAAGAGGGATGTGCATAAGAGATGCCCTCGAAATCTGACAGATTTCAAGTGCTTTTGCAAGGAAGAGTGGGTAAATATTGCCAAATCAAGATGTGCCATGCTGATAGACTCCTACCCAAGAAGACTGAATGCTGTAATTAAATCAAAAGGCGTTTCAACAAAGTATTAGTTTAAGGGTGTGCACACTTATCTGTCTGTGTCTTCGGCTTTTCCCGGTTAGGGGTCACCACAGCGGAACTCCGGTCCGCTAATGACTGGTAGTTGATTTTTACGTACCGAGTTACCAGCTCTGATGCACAACCTTCAATGAAGGCACGCCCATTCACGCATGTCTCCACGCAGAAGACTGCAACCAGCTTATTGTATGTTTTTTATTTTTTATATTTTTTCCCTTAACAGATTTGTTTGTTTTTCAATTGAATTTTAAAGGTTATAGGTCCTATTAAAGGTGGGAAAAGTTTTGAAATGATTTATTGTGGTCTCATTTTTTATATATTACAAAAACCTGGCATTTTAACAGAGGTGTGTACACTTTTTATATCCACTATAAATAATATGTCACATCTTATGCTAACTACATCTCTACTCCTGTTTCTCTCAGTCTCCACCTCCTACCATCACACTATCACACACATTAATCCACCTCCTACAATTACCTACATAAATGCTCACCTCTCAACAAATCATACATTTCTTATTGCTCCTACTCTATTCCACCACAATAATACTCACCAGCCCAAAATAAAACTATTCTTGCCTACCTCAACATCCTCCAAAATAAAGACAAAATATCTTCTTTATAACTTAAAACACTCAATTCTAAAAATCCCTATACTTAACTTACTACTCTCTGGAGATAGTCATCCCCATTCAGGTCCTATCATTAACTCCTCCCCCCTCAGTTTGTCACCTCCCACTCCAATCTATCTTTATCATCTAAGACATGTATCTCCAAAACTACCAAAAACTTAACTATACTCTCTCTCAATAGTCAAAGTATTCTCAACAGGGTCACCCTACTTCAGTCCTGGATAGCTCAGCAGTTTCTCAACATACTCTCCCTCTCTGAGACCTGGCTAAAACCCCAGGTATTGGACAAAGAAATTCTACCCTCAAGCTGCAATATAATATGCCAAGATAGAATATCAAAAAAGGGGGTGGTGTAGCCACATGGTACTCTGAACAGATCACCCTATACCCTTTATCAATCTCCCCACCTACATTACACCCAGCTGAAATCCTTATAGTTAACTGCAAATTGAATAATCACAAAAACATAGCCATTGCTTCCATCTATATACCTCCAGGAAACAACATCCCTACCATAGAACACTTCCTAGCCTGGCTCTAATAAACTGTCTCCTATGTAACTATCATAGTAGGTGATGTCCACATTGATTGGTCTTCTCACTCTACTGACTCTCCAAATACTAGCATTAATCTTTATGGCTTCACCCAAATGATCAATATCACCACTTGGCTAAATAAGCACTCTAATAAAGGTAGCACACTTGATTGGATTCTCTCTTATTACCCCCATTTTTACCACAACTCCATCACTCTACCTGATTCCATTAATGACCACCACCCCACCTCTATACAACAATATTCCCCATCTTTCTCCAAATCACAACACTACAAAGACTGTCAAACTCTCAAATTTCAATCCTGTTAACTTTAACAGTGCTCTTTCTTCAATAAACTGGTCCGTCCTTCGTGACCTCTAACTAGAAGAAGCCATTTTAAAATTCAGTAGCATCTTCCTAAATACACTAAACTCCCTAGTCCCTGTTAGGACAATCAGAATTAAAGTCAACTATGCTCCTTGGCTTACCACAAATACTCAAAGCTTCATGCACAACAAGGATATCGCTTGGAGAAATTGGGGAAAAAATCAAATCCTCTTCAAATCTTCAAAAATATAGGTAACTTCATAATCAAAATAAAAAGCAACTTAACATCGATAAAACTTTTTTTTAACTTGAAACCACAAGAAAACCTCCAGTCTAACCCCAGAAAGTTCTGAAATACTGTCTCCAAGCTCCTGTACCCTGGTAAGCCCTCTTCTCCCAACCTTTCCCTGATAGCTCTGCCTTAGACACTGCTATACTTCTTAACACCTTTTTCATTGACTCCATACAGAAATTAGTCAAAAAAGACACCGGTACCCACCCTTCTGCTTCTCCACCCATCCCCCTTCAACACTGCATCTCTCTTAAACAGGTCCCCACAGCCTATATTAGATCTCTTCTCAGTAAACTTAAAACATGCTCCCCATGAGCTGATAACTTACCTCCTTTTTTTCTTTAAGCTAGCAGCAGATAGCATTGCATATCCCATCTCCATATTAATCAACAGATCTATCCATGAAAATACAGCACCTGAAATCTGGAAAAAATTCTGTCATTCCCCATTATAAAGGTGGGAACTCCACTGAGCCTTCTAATTTTAGACCAATCACTATTCTTTCCCCCCTATCAAAGATTCTTCAAAAATGCATTCATAAACAGATCCTAGCTCATCTACTACAAGAAAATCTCCTCACCCCAACCCAGCATGGTTTCTGCCCTAACCACAGTACATTCACTGCTCTAATATCTTTTACACAATCTATCTCTAGATCTACAGACAATAACAAATTAGTATCATGTCTATTCCTTAACCTCTTGAAAGCCTTTGATGCTGTCTCTCATAATCTACTTCTGTTCAAACTCTCTGATCTTAACTTCTCCACATCCACTCTTTCCTGGTTCTCTAGCTCTCTGTCTAATAGATTACAGTCTGTAAGATGGTATCCACAACCTACCCTTTCCTCCAAGTTTGGACTGGGGCTCCCCAAGGTTCCATCCTTGGTCTCCTATTATTTAACATTTTCACAAACAATCTCTATCTCTCCTGTCCTAACTCCTCTCTAATTCAATATGCTGATGACTCTAGAATTAATTCCACATCAGACAATCTCTCCTGTGTGCTTACTCTTACCCAAGAATCTCTGCACTCTGTTGAAAAATGGCTAGCCTCTAATCAACTCCTTTTTAACCCTAATAAAACAAAACTCCTCCTCTTCCTCCTAGAAATCTCTCCAATATATTAAATATACCTTTAGTGTTGCCACCCTTAACAACACAACCCATCAATGCTGACCCCCACACTAAACTACTTGGGGTCATCATTGATGGCCAATTAAAATTTGATCTTCACATCCAAAACTCCATCAAGAAAACTCATCAGAAACTAGGCCTTCTGTATGGAAATAAAAATATTCCTGACAAATGAATCCAAACTCACCCTAGCAAAAACCTATCTACTACGCTCTCTACTATATGGCACCCCAGTCTTTACTAACCTCCAAACAAATACCCTGACAAAACTTCAACTCACCTACAATAAAATAGCTAGATTTGCCACTAGCCAACCCTACAACTTGTATCACTATCACTAAAAAACCTACAGTGGCTAGAATTGCCCCACCAACTCCTACTACCTCAACCAACTTTAACTCACTCTATCATAAAGAAACCATTCTCTTGTCTTGCTGTGTCTCCACTATTATCTCACCTTACTTTCCTAACCATACACTCCGCAGCTCAGAAAAACACCTCCTGCAGGTTTATAAACCCAATAAAAACATTGGCAGACTTCTCTATAATTACTATGTTGCCTCTGCATGGAATAATCAACCCCCCCCCCCCCAATTTAAGAGCAATCCCTAATACTAATCATTTCAAAAATAACATTAAAAGACAATTAACTTCATTCTAGAACTTGCTCCTGCACTGTCCCTACTTAATATTCCTTCTTATTCCTCCTACTAAACCAACTCCTTTCTGCCTGTATTTTTCAAGTAACATCACTGTGACTAGGTGGCAATGAGCATGGAGAAACTGTACTGTCATCACTGTTATATTTGTATTTATCAGTTAGCTTGTAAAACAGAAAATTATATATGTATACTGTTATCCTGATTGTAAAAAGCTTGTACTTACTGTGTTATTCATGTATCCACTTGGTTAACCAGAAAACTATATATTTGTGCTTTAATCTTGACTGTTATTATCTTGTACATATTTGTGTTATTCATTTATTTTCTTTTTATACTCTGTAATTTTTATACTTTGTAATTTTTGGAGATTTTCACCTCAGGTTTCCACTGTAAAAGGGTACCTGCCAAGTCGGACTAACCCAGTCAACAAATGTTAAATAAATAAATAAATAAAATCTTAGTACTAAGATTGTGGTCAAAGCTCCTACTGTAGCAACATGCAGCAGTGGTCCCAGCATCTTGTCCTCTAAGATTTCCCACAGCATGTGCTATGCCACGTGATCATAAACCTTCTCCATGTTGCTGAAGCAAGGTATGCCCTTAATGTGTCATTTGCATATATCCTACAAGCTTCCAACTACAGCAGGTTTAATTCATTCACTCCAATGGAGCTCAGGAAGTTTGCACTGTAACTTCCAATGGGCAGTGCCTAAGCCTTTTCACAGAATCAAATTATGTCCTCACATTTCAAATAAATGTTCATATTTCTGGAACCATAGGGGTTATGAAAGAAGTATAAATGGCAAACTCTTAGGTACAAGCCATTTTTATAGTGGTAATATTCTTTAGGTTCTATGTCTTAAACTGAATTTTATGCCACAGTAAACCAGTAACTATTCCATTTTAATATTTTGTAAACAACTTAAAATATCTTAGCAACCACTCAAGATACACTCATGCTGTCAACATCATTTTATTCGTCTAGTTGAGAGCATTCATATGAGGCTACGGAGCTCTGTCTATTACTTGGTTGTTGACATATTTAGAAAAATGAGAAAATTATATCTGCATAAATTAAGATCATAAAAACAGTTAATATCTATTTACCTGCACTAGACAGAGGTCAAAATTTAATGCAGTTGAGTTTGCTGTTGTGTAACCATTAAGATGAAATCTTTTAAAACCTTGTACACAGCATGGTTTTGGAATTATTGATGCAAATATGAACAAGCAATATTTGATACCTAGAGGCATCAGTAAGAGTTAACTGCAGATACACCTGGAGGTGTCACTTGGATGTAATGAGTTGTACTGCGAAAGATCTAGCTTAGCCAGTTATTTCTTGCAGTTTTTACTGAATGTTTTATTTGTGTGACCTTTTTTACCTTTTGATTTGTGTGTTTGAGAAATTTCGCAAGCATGGTATCTTAATATTTATGGACATCAGGGGTGATTTTAACCTCTGTGCTTCTAAAGTATAGTCAAGCACTCCACTAATTTGTAATGATGAGGCCAATAAAAAGACTGAAAGATGCATGCCTACAGCTAGTGGTGCTTGGCTTTACTGGCCTTAATGTACCCATTAAGACTTAAAAAGTAAATAGTCATGAGCATTCAGGATCTGTGTATCCCTAAGGGGCCATTTTACATATATCCCACAGGCCTGTACTGAAAGCTCTAGCTTGACTGGATTGTTCTTGCATTTTTTTCAGTCCAAACTAGAGGTATTAAGGCCAGTGTAATACAATACTACAAATAATTTTATACTATGAAACATAAGGTAGTACAGTGAACTAGCAGACAAACTGCATTATTAATGTGGACTAAAAAATATTAAGTATGGTTAACTTAAGGAAAATGTACAGCATTATAAATAAAGTATGGCTCTATACAGCTGTCTGAACCCAAATTCCACACAGAGATCCTGCTCTTGGACATATTTGACATAAAATTCTATTTCTTTCAAAGGATGAAATAACTACATGCATTTAATTATTTCAATGGTGAAATAATTAAATGCATGTTTTGTAGGATAGTGGTAAAGCTAGTCGAACCCCGCTGAAGTGCAGGTTTGCAACTCTGTGTCTGCTACCTTAAATGTTTCTTTTGCCATAATATGAGCATGAAAGGGTTTATGTTCTCTTACTTTTAGGAAAGCAATCCCTTTTCAGGTTTTAGATAACCATAGTTGTACTTTGGTTACTATCTTCTGACAAATGTCCTACTATCCTCTGGTACCATCCAAATTGCAAATTGACTGTAATCTGTGACAAGTGCACAGTTTTGTATTACAAAATATATATAATACTTAAATTCATTGCATGTATCAGTAGCCCTTAAGTTCAGAGTACCTTGTAGTTAGGTTAGGGCATTTTAGACTTCAAGGTATCAAAATCTCTCTATATGAGAAGCCAAAGGTAAATAGGCTGTGTCTGTTGCCATAATGTTGATCCCTGGTCTAACCTTAAGAGTAACAAGCATACTGAATAGCAGGGAGAGAAGTAGAATGAGTAACAATAGTCCAAAAAGACCTTAACTGTGTTGGAGGTTGGCATAATGGTAAAGGTATTTACCTCACAAACCTAAGGTACAGGGTTTGATTCTCACCTTTGGGAAATTATCTGTGCTTAAAATGGGCCACTGCCTGAGGTTTTCATAATAGAAGTGAAATGGTCACAGTCATTTTATTTTCTTTAATGGGGAATCAGCATAATAGTAAATGTGATACAGTAGTATCATCTAATGGGAGACAATGAAATAAATCATCAGATTTTATTCAAGGTGATCTAGACAGCTATAAGATCTTTTGGAAGAAGCTGATGCAACTCTGGAATGCGTGAACTTTTATCATTAGCTGTGCTGGTCTTAAATGAGAGTGGATTTTGTTAGGCTATTTTGAAAATGGAATTTTGCATTTCTTAAACCAAAAAAATCAATAAAGAATCCATCCATAAAAACAAGGTACTTAATTGCATTCACCTAGTCAAGAGAAGTATCTGCAAAGTCATAGGCTAAGGTGGGGGTGAGAGCTGACATATTTTATGAGCAATACAAAAAAGTTTTAGTTGAATTGTATTTAGAATTGAGGTGTTTAACAGAGAACCAGGATCAGAATCTTAGTTGTTTTCCATCAATTCTTGAACTTCACGTGGTTGTCAAAAATATTCAGAACAAGCTCACCAATGTATAGTGTGGATGAGATACCATAGTTGTCCAGAGTGAATTGGCTGATGATACAGTGAACATTAGTGGCCTCAGGACAGAATACATATGTACCAGATTTGACTTAAGCACAGCACAATGTTGTTTTTTACTCTTACTTGCATTTTTCTTTTGTTAAGTTGTCATGCAGCCTGGCATATTATATGTAACTTAATATTTTACATATGGATGTTTAGATACATATAATTTTGTTATGTAATATAAGTCAATATAGGGAGTATAAGTCAATTTATTATAATACAGCAAAATAAAATCAGATCTCTGATCATAACCAGATAGTTACATGTTCAAGAAATGAATGTCAAGAAACAAGAAACTTATTTTGAAGCATAATTGCAACTTCCATTTATTTCAAGTGAAATGTTAAAATGTTCGCTGGGATGCAATTGAAAATGTTCAGTATAATAAAACTGACATAATACAGAGAGTAATAATTAATACAGCACTGCCAGAAATGCCTTCATCTGTCTTCCCTGGGCTTTAGACTTAAGCTCTTGCCTCCCCCATAATGCCTTTTTTCGGCAAAGTCATGAGCACAAAATTACCAACATGAAAAATTCTTATAAACAAAATTTAAAGGTCATGCTGCTAAATGCTTAGGAGTCTTAGCATGAAACTGCACTCATTGTGAGCATTCCTTGCCCTGGAGGATGCTGACATTTGTGCAGTCACTGAAACCTGGTTCAAAGCTGTAGAGAGCACCCCAACCTTACCAGGTCATTCATCCTACCATACTTTCAGACACCAAATAGAGGGCTACAAAGCCAAAGGAAGTGGAGTTTCAACATTTATCAAAGACATACACACCTCCAGGTTGGTCAAATGGTATGATGCACAGGAGACACTCCAAGTTGACAAAACACCTATTCAAATCATAGCTAGCTGCAGACCCCCAACCATGACTCAGGACGCCCACTCCACCTATCTGGACTTACTTGACTCCATCAAAATTCAACCCTCTACCCCGATCCTGGGTGACATTAACTACCCAACCATAGAGTGGAAGACCTATTCTAGCCCAAACATGATTGGCCAGAGATTTCTTGACTTCGTCAGTGCCAGTGCATTGGATCAGCTGGTCGACACCCCTACTTGAGGTGAAAATATCCTGGACCTGGCCCTAACCAACATGAGTAGCCACTGTAGCACTCCTACATTGTCATCCTCCTTGGTAAGATCCAACCATAAAGCAATCACTTTTGAAATCACCATCTCCCCTGATCCCCCCCCCCCCCCTTGTCAGGGTCAAACAAAAAAACTTTTCCAAAGCTGACTACAATCTCCTCAGAGCAGGTATAAGCAGCTTCACAGCCACCATCCCTTCAGATGGAACTAGCACTAATGTCCAAGCCTACATCAAAAAACTATATGAGCACCTACATAGCTGTAGGGACTCAGAAATACCTGACAGGACCAAATCATCTTCCTCAAGGAAGAATAAACCTGTCTGGTGGACAGCATCAATAAACAAACTCTATAATAGAAGGAAATCATTGCTGTCCTAGGCCAAGAAGGAGCAGGTGCCAAGTTGGAAGCAATCTCTCCTTCATCTGAACAAGCAAATAAGGTCACTGGTGAAATCTTCAAAGGCTAACTTTGAGTCCAAATTGGCCATATCCACCAAGGACAATCACAAGGCCTTCTTCATATATGTCCACAATCTCAAAGGCAACACCCAAATCTGCTCTGAACTGGTGGTCAGTAACATAACATACACAAATGCCATAGATATAGCCAACCTGCTGGCAGATAGGTTCAGTGAAAACTTCACCTACCCCCCCATTCTCCCTGTCCCCCCATCAGTAAACCAAGACATCCTTAGTGCCCTCTCAAAGGCAAAAAAAATACAGTCTCCATGGGACCCGATAACATCCCTAGCTGTATCCTACATGAACTTAGGCATGAGTTCTCAGCTCCATTAGACACCCTATTCAACCAAAGCCTGAGCACCAGCTTCATCCCAGCTGAATGGAGGACAGCTACTGTAATCTCTCTACACAAAGGTGGAGTGTCCACTGACCCAGGCAATTATAGGCCCATCAGCCTAACTAGATTGATCTGCAAGGTCATAGAATGCATTATCATAGACCTTATAAACAAGGACATTGGCATCCTCCAAATGCTTGATCCCATACAGTTTGGTTTTGTCAAAGGGAGATCATGCCTGTTAAACTTGGTTGACTTCTTTGAAACCATGACCAAAGCCATGGATGAGGGGAAGATGGTGCCCACCCACCTACCTTGACCTAGCCAAAGCCTTTGACACTATTCCCCACTCTGGTATAATACATAAACTCTCCCAGCTAGGCATCAACCTGTATGTTACCAGATGGGTAGCTGACTGGCTCGATGATAGAAGCCACTCAATCAAAGTAGGACAAGCCACCTCTACTGTTTGGGATATACTTTTCTGAGGTGCAAGCCAAAACCTGTGATCTCTGGCTGACCAAGTTTGCAGATAACTGCAAGCTGGGTGCTGTCTTAAATTCCCCTAGTGGTTTAAACATCCTACCAAGTTTGCAGATGACTGCAAGCTGGACCCTGTTTTAAATTCCCCTAGTGATGTAAATATCCTCCAAGAGGGCCTTACCCAAACTAATGACTGGTGCCAGAAGCATGGCCTAAAACTGAATGCCAAGAAATGCATCATTATCCCCTTTGGGGTAAATGTCATCCCCACGAATTATAACATTAATAACAACATACTAAGCGTGCAATCAGTCATGAGGAACTTGAGCACCCAGGTTGATAGCAACCTGACTTTTGACCACCATGTTGTCTCCGTTGTACAGAAGGATTTCTACATGGCCCACCTCATAAATAAGGATATTTCATCCAGGAATGAGGAGGTTATAACATCATTTTAAAATGTGGTGCTTGTTTGAACTGTTTTATGATTCTGATGAAGTTTTTTACGAAAGCGTGCGCTAAATCTGTGTTTCTGTGGAATTCTGGAGAATAAATTTTAACTACATCAATTCCCGTTTTTTGGTCACTTTTGTGGTTTGGTTTGCTGCTTTTTGCTGACTGGTGCTTTTCGTTGGTGTTGGTCTACTTCGTGGATATCTAACATTTTGAAACAGTTTTATATCTTTTTGGGATACAAAATTAATGAAGCCAAATCAAAGGCAATAGAGGTAAATTATGTACCCACATACGAATTGATTCAGCAATATCCATATTTATGGGGGCATGATAAAATGGAAGCTTTGTTATATGGATATGGATAGTAAGTTACAAGCAGTTAAAATGTGTTTAGTCCCATTAGTCTCATACACAGGTCAGGCATATTTTTATCAACCAGAGGAGAAGTTGTGGATAGCAATTAATAAAGAGCTGAAGGACTTTATCTGCGAGGGGAAGACAGCAAGAGTCAAGTGGGATAAGCTGATTCTTCCAGTTAGTACAGGGTGGATTGGGATTGCTCAATTTGAAGGGGTATTTCAAAGTTATAGCGTTAAGACTGCTATACATAACACAAGCAGAAAACTATATTTCAAAGTGGAAAAGGATGATGATGAAACAGGGGAAAGCTCAAGAAACAAGGAGAGACTGGGATTTTGGATGCAGGCCTTTACGGAGAATAATAATAATCATACATAATATTATATCTATAAAGTAGCAGAAAGTATCCTAAGAACTAAGCCAACACCGGAATGTAGAAAAAAGATTCTGCCAACAAGAATGATTGCAATTAGGGATATAGACAATAGGCAAGAGGGGGCTGTAATTTATTGGAGAAAACTGGCAAAGGAACCAAGGTGTTGGGATCAAATAACTAGAGAGGTTAAGATGATAGCATTGGAAGACACTAAGAATTTATTTGGACTGCAGGTTAGAGATTGCCTATATATTCTGATATCAATCCTTGACAGGGAAGGCAAAGAGAAAGAAATGGGGGGTCCTAAATGAAAGACCAGCACTGGTATATTTTCTGTAGCCTCTAGAACAGAAGCTGCCATTAAGAAAGAAATAATTAGTAGAGCATATAAAATATTGCATAACTATAAGAATCAATCAGAGGAGGTTAGAAAGGATTGAGAAGAGTGACTGGATAAGCAATTTGCAAAGAAGCAATGGGAGGATATGTGTATGTCTCCCAAATAAGCAACAAAATCTAGAAGATTTAGGATTTTTGCTTGGAAATATTTACACAGATATTTTTTTTACCTCAAGTAGACTCCAGAGCATTTTTCCTCAGGTAGACAGCAAATGTCAGAGGAGTGACAGGGAAGGAAGAGTTAATTGGGAACATATTTTCTGGGAGTGCGGTGCATTTGCAGACTTTAAGGATTCCTCACTGGATGCACTGTCTGAGATGTTGGGTGGACAGATTGGTGTGATGAGGGAGGTGATTTTCCTGAGCTATGATACAGAATCAGAATTGCCTACACATGGTAATGTGCAGGACTAGAGTCAAGCTCCACAGGGTCTTCTTTCCCCACTGATTCTGCCAAGCCTGTTGTTTTGCTAGATAGTAGGTAGGGACAGTGGAAATTTCGTTCATCCATTCATGGGCATCACTAATTAGATGATGCCTGCCAAAAAAGTAATTACAGGGGAGGAATGAGGTTTAAAAGCAGGCAGGACTTAAATGAGCTACTATGTAATGTTTGACTGAAAATTATTGGGTAGATTATAAGTGATGTATAATATTTGCATAGGGAGTGTGTCCGTATGGTTTGTGATGTAAAATGCTTGCAACTAGGATTGTGTCGGTGTGGATTGTTTTCATTTATATAAATGTATGATTGCCTAGGTCATAACTGATGGTTTAATAAAGAGGTTTCTTGTTTTAAAAAGGGCAGGAATTGAATAATTTATGTAATGTTGCTTAGGTTATATGATATATAGCAATATATGTGAAATATGTTGTTGTTGTTGTGTCTTTCGGCTTTTCCCGGTTAGGGGTCGCCACAGCGGAACTCCGGACTGCTAATGATTGGCAGTAGATTTTTACTTGCTGAGTTGCTGGCCCTGATGCACAACCTTCAATGAAGGTACGCCCATTCACGCATGTCTCCACACAGAAGACGCTGTAGCTGAGAATCGAACAGGACAACGTCTTACTGTGAGGCGACAATGCTACCGCAGCACCACCACCGCGAAGTATAATGTTTGCAAATATGATCTTGTTAATGCCGTTTGCTTTTATATAAATGTAACTTTGCATATGTCACAAATGATAACTCAGTAAAGGTGTGCATATGTGTGTGTCATGATTTTAATATTAATTTGAAGGATAGCATGACTAAAGTGCGTTACATGTGCAGTTTTGATTCTTATACCAGTTAATGGCTTTTCAATGTACATAAACATATATTTGAGAATAGCACGTTACTGGGCTGTGTGATCTATAACCTGACTGCTCATGTTCAATCTGTTGGTATAAGGACCAGTTGCTTAGGAGACAATTCCTAACCTTTTTTTGGGAAATGTTCTTATGAAGACCATTCTTTGGTCCTTTATGAAAAGAAAAAACTTTGACTTTCTAAACTTTCGCTTAACTCCCTGCTTTGAGTTTTTGACTAGGCCTCCATTGCAACCCGAATCAACAAATAATATGACATTAAGCTGCTTTGATGACATGTTTTAGGAAGTCCTAGTTAATCTAGCCTCTTGTAAGCTATTCCTGGTTAAAGGAGGTTCTTACAGGTTGGTTTCTTCTTTTATTAAATGTATGCTGTCAAAAGGAATAAGGAGTTTTTAAATGAATGGAGATATATCAATAACCCTGCAAAGATACTGACATCTGTGAAATATGTGCAAGTCTTCTGTTCACAGTGGGGATGGTCCCACACAGGGCCTACTTGTTGTATCTTTCGGCTTTTCCCGGTTAGGGGTCGCCACAGCGGAACTCCAGTCCGCTAATGATTGGCAGTAGATTTGTACATACCGACTTGCCAGGCCTGACGCACAACCTTCAATGAAGGTACGCCCATTCACGCGTGTCTCCACACAGAAGACGCTTTAGCTGAGAATCGAACAGAACGTCTTACTGTGAGGCGAGAACGCTACCACAGCACCACCATCACAGCTCCCCATACAGGGCCTACTATGTTTAATTTATTATGTCTTGCGTGATGTCTCTTTTGAGTGAATCAGTTAATGTGGAGACTTTTCTCCCAACTACAGCCATCTAGAGTCTACTATGTGTATATTAAACTTACTTGGAACAAACCATTGCATGATGCATCTTTTTTGATTGTACATTTACCACTGTACATATTGTTTGATGTGGAGCTTTTCTCCCCGGGCCTCCGTTGTAAATGGACATTGTTCCAGTCGGACTTTCCTGGCAAATGTAAAATAAATAAAAATAAATAAATAAAATACTTTCATAGCATTTGTGTGAGTTAAGCGAAACCTTTTATAATAGTATATTTTACATCATCCTCTGAAAGACATGCATAAATGGGCATGCTTTCACTGAAGGCTGGGCGTCTAGCTGACAACTTGGCACCATAAAAAATCTACTGCCAATCATTAGTGAACCGGAGTTCCGCTGTGGCGACCCCTAACCAGGAAAAGTCAAAAAGACAAACAAACAAACAAACATAGAAGTCTGAACATTTGCAGTGTACATCCACATTTAACAGAGCACTGCATATATAAAATGTTACTTGGCTCTGCATGTCGTGTCACATAGCAACAGAATACTTGTTATATAATCTTAAAGTTTCATAGGCTCATACTAGTCTGATGATCAGGTAGGCTATTTTTAGTCTAGCCTCAAGGTTACAATGTCTCACTGCTCTAAAACATGAGTAACTATTAATTTTGTTTCCTTTCAATGAGTGTTTGAGAGGCCAGACAAGTGGCGAATTTACAGTTTCCCATTCATTCATCCAGGCTATGCTCAAAGAGGTGCTTTACATATAAGACAAATCTATTCCACAAAAGAGGAATTCCTTCAGAGAGAGAGAGAGAGATCTATTTCTAACTTTGCAGGAGTAATGTCCATTTAGGTGAAGCAAGCTGGAATGCAAGCTGTGATTACAGTTTCTGTGAAAGAAAAAAAAAATAATGTAATTATTTTTATCCTAGCAGACTCAATAAATGTTGTTGTTCTTCTTTCAGCTTTTCCCAGTTAGGGGTCACCACAGCAGAACTCCAGTCCGCTAATGATTGGTAGTAGATTTTTACAGTGGCGAGGTGCCAGCTCGACGCCCAACCTTCAACGAAGGCACGCCCATTTACGCATGTCTTTAAAATGCCACTCGACCATGGGGAGGACATGTAGACTACACACAGAAGACGCTCCAGCCGTGGATTGAACGGGAGAACCTCTTGCTGTGAGGCGACAACGCTACCGCTGCACCACCAGGCTCAATAAATAAATCTAAAAAAGATAATTATTATTATTTTTATCCTGGCAGGGCCAAACCAGATGCTTTATTTAGGCAATGGGTATGGGGAATTTCTGTTGATTAAACCATTGGCACTTTTTTGCTGTTGTAATATGTATCTGAGTGAAGCATGCAGCAATACAATCTATGGTTAGTGTTCTGTGAAAAAAAATGCATAAAATGTAATAATTATATTTTTTCATTGTGGCAAGGTCAAACCAGATACTTTAGGCAGATCATGGTTATGGAATTTGTTTATGGATGGAATTATTGACCCTTCTGTTTTGTTGTAACTCCAGCTTTGCAGGACTAAAATGCATTTAGTGAAGTAAAATGAATACAAGCTGTGACTACTGTCAATGTGAAAAAAAAAATACATTAACGTGTCCATTATTTTGTTATTTTTAAACTGTCAGCGTCAAACCAGATACTGTAGGCTAGACAGCAGGTATGAAGTCTGTAGATGAAATGACTGGTCCTTTTGTTTGCTGTTCTAACTCTAACTTTGCGGGATTAATGTATATTTGAATGAAGCAGGCTGGAGATTAATGTATATTTGAATGAAGCAGGCTGGAATGCAAGCTGTGATTACTGATGTCCTTCCTTATCGTTGCAGTATTCATCATTCTTGGGATATCCAGCTGAGGATAGCTAAGTTTCTGGCCAGCATAGCAAAGCCTTTACATCTTCCAGGTGCCGTATCTCCTATGTATGGGGCTTAAGGTACATATGTGATGTAAATGTGCTTAATCCTCAGAACATCTTTGCCACCAGTCTTAACAGTGTGTTTGAATTCGGTCTGCAAGCCATTCACCCACTTAGGTCCATTACTGAGCCTTCTACAGATAAGTGCCATTTGGGATGGACGAAGAACCCAAGGACTGTCCGGTGTCAGCTCCCTGTGCCATGACCCAGTTGGAGTTCTTCCTACATTTGGTTTCATATGTGGTGGGGGAACCATGGCTGATTATTTCAGTGCGGCATAGGGGGATTCCCCAAACTGTTATAAAGGGAAAAGACACCTGGTGCCCTCATTGAATCTAGGCAGGGGTCTGACCATCCTAG